>NC_043705.1:98372679-98380888 GCF_006229205.1 Suricata suricatta | reverse complement strand
CTATTCACAATTACTATTAAAAGTAAGCTTAACTCATATTTAATTATAGATTAAGATGTACTTTGTAAATACATATGCATATAGTAAGGGTATATTCTGAGTTTTTGCTAACAGGGTTTCCATGGTCAAAACATCTTGAGGACCACTCTGTAGAGTAATTCTAGAGATAGAAAAAGGCATGGTAACAATTGCATCAGCTTTAAAGTCAAAATCCCAGGTCTGTTCCTTAGTAGCTATATCATCTTGAATAAATGACTGCTTCTTGATGGCTGCATCATTTTTAAAAATAAGATAACAGTACATATCATAAGCAGTCATGGTGGAGATTAAATGGAATAAGGTATTTATGGCAGGCTTCTTGTAAAAGAGCTCCCAGTGATTCCCACTTCCTATTATTCACACCCTCCCTTTGAATGGACATAGTGGCTTATATCTAATGAGTACAACAGATGAAGATGATGGGATAGTAGTTATCTAACTAGGTTGCAAACTGTGACTTCACTCTTCCTAACATTCTCTCTCACTCTTCTTGCATCCTTGCCCTATGGTAAGGGCAGGATCCCTCAAGGAACTCAATGCTACCAATAACTGCATAAGTGATCTTGAAAGTGAATCTTTCCCCAGCTGAGCCTTTGCATGAGACAATAGCCTCTGCTGACATCTTGATTGTATCCTCATAGGAAATTATGAGACAGAGAACCCAGAAAAGCAGCTCAAAGAGTCCTGATGCTCAGAAACTATACAGTAATAAATGTTATTCTCTTAAGCCATCAAATTCTGGAATAATTTGTTACTCAGCAATAGATAACTAAGACAGCATACAAGGAGCTTGACAATCCATGGCGGGTAGAGATTTAGTAAATGTTAGTATGAAATATCATATGGCTGATGTATGGCTATGCTCATACCAAGAACAGGTATCATTGATTGACCCAATTTTTTTTCCCCACTGGGGAACCCAGATGCAGCCTCAGAATCCTTTAAAATACAGAGCTCCAGGAAGGTCTCAATTGCTCATGTGAAACTTACTTGCCAACTCTAGTCCAGTCAATACTTCTTATCTCTTCATGCTTCCTCATGTGTAATTTTCCTTTAATGGGAAACCAAGATTTTCTTTCATCATGAGAGATAGGACTACAAATTATTAGAACAAATCTGGGAAAATAATGAATGGCTAGCATTGTGTGTTATTCCAAGGATAGATTTTGATTTAAGTAAGAATTAGAGTCTGAGAGTTCTGGAAACCATAAGAGATCAGAAGAGATAAGCTCACAAGGAGAGGCTGAGAGCACCAAAGATAACTTTTTCTTACCCTTCATTTTTAGTCATGATTTTATCTTATTGTGGGACTATTATTTTGAACAAATGGTAGAAAGGGGAGTAAATTGCTTTGAAAATAATGAAATGCTCTCAGGACTAAGTAGTTATTTTTAAATAGAGAAAATATTCTTTAAGTTAGTATGAAAGATTTTTCTTGCCTAACATAATAGTGTGAGTTATTGAAATAATGCACTTTTAGTTTTCTACACTTTATACATGCTTCATTTTGTTACCTAAATCAGGGAGATATTTTGAAAACAGGAAGATATCAAGGAGAATGGCCCCCAAGAGATTGTCCTTTAGCTCTATAAGGTGCATATCAAATACCCTTATTACATCTGAGGTTGGATTTGGGATTCTTCATTTTTTAAGAAGTTAGTAGGGGATGCTAATGCTGTTTGTCTCCAGACTTTGAAAAGCCAAAGAGCAATCTGTTTTCTTCCTCAGAGATAGCTGAAGTACTTTTAGGGTTAATACTACTCTCAGTCCAGGAACCAATGGAGTTGTCAGTTGGTTGATGGGCCTAGGGTATTTCTGTTTAGCTTGCTCTTTGGGCACAGAAGAGCAGACAGATGTTAAGTGAGTTAGAAGCATGAAAACTACCTCATTGCTCTGGGAAGGATGACAAAACTCCAAGCAGCTTAGATAAAACCCTAAATGATGTGACAGGATACATTTTTGGAAAGAGAAAAGGCAAATAAGTATCATTTGTGGAAAGAAAAAATTTCATCTTTCCAGTGTGTTTTGGAGCAAGTCAAACTGGCACAATGTTATAGAAGTCTACCATTTTCAAACCATAAGAGACTCTCAAATAATGAGAACAAACTGAGGGTTGATGGGGGGGGGGGAGATGGGAAAGTAGGTGATGGGCATTGAGGAGGGCACATGTTGGGATGAGTACTGGGTGTTGTATGGAAACCAAATTGACAATAAATTATATTTTAAAAAAGAAAACCGTTTTGCAATGGCTAGAATTTAGTATAAATTCACATCTCTAAGTCCATTTCTCTCTTAATTTTCATAATCTCACAGAATCTCACCTTTGTTTAGAAAGGGAAGTAAAAGGTAAAAATAAATCAAATGCTGTTCATAAAAATAGGTTGACCCTAAGGTCAGTAGGTGAGTGAATTACATTAAAGATAAATCTTGACTGATAGGAATGACTCCTTTATAACAACTTGCTTTTGCCCTAATATAGTGGATGCATCTGGAGTTGTATGGGTTTCTATTTCCACTGTTACGGGATAGAGAGTATAACAGACAAAATTGTGGGCATTGGGTAGAAGATTGGGAAGAGAATAGAGTCCCTAGCACTTCACTCTTTACTAGCTTCCTTCCAAATCCCTTCCATCATGAAATATTTTCTATTAATTAATTTACTCTTTCACAAACCCCCCAGCAAACACATTCACACAGTAATAAATGTCATGCACTTAACACATATTAGTGAACAACAAAAGAAAACCAGACTTGACTTCTACCCATGGGGACTTTACAGTCTAGACAAAAGATTGATAGATACTACTCAGGTAAACATAAAAATAAGTATGATTGTCTATAATAACAATACTTCTCTTATTGTTTATGATAGCAAAAGATAAAAATGTGGCATTAAAAAAGTTTACAGTTTATGCATTTTTCCCCCATTTTCTTCCTCCTGTCATTTCACCTCTCCCTCCTTTAGGAACTCAAGGCTTTATAGGCATACCCAGAACCCCCAGTGGGCCCATGATCTGATTGGCCATATCAAAGGCCAAGATTTTAGCCCTTTATGACTCACTCTTTAACACAGCTTTTTAAACTTTCACTAGCTCAGCAATAATCCTTCTAGGAACTTAACTAAAACAACAACTGTAGGTATAGAGAAAGAACTCTGTGCACACAAATATTTGGTGTAATTTAAAATAGTAACATTATGAACTAGCAATGACTGATATTCTTGAATAGGGAATTGAGTAAATAAATTACCATTCATTTCTGAGATGTAATAGTAATTAATGGTAAAAAAAATTATGTGTATACAAATACACATACACTGCAATGGAAGGATGTCTATAATATATTGATAAGCTTAAAAAACAAGTTATAGAATAGTTTATATTAAAAGGAATTCACTTAAGGGTACCTAGGTGGCTCAGTTGGTTAAGTGTCTGAGTCTGACTCAGGTCTTGAGCTTGTGGTCTGTGAGTTTGAGCCCTGCATCAGGCTTTGTGCTGACAGCTTGGAACCTGGAACCTGCTATGGATTCTCTCTCTCTCTCTCTCTCTCTGCTTTCCCCCTGCTCACTCTCTTTCTGTCTCTCTTAAAAATTAACACTAAGAAAAAAATTTAAAGGAATTCACTTATGTAACATGGTACATATGTGTGTTGTGTTTACTCATAATCCTTAGTTTATATAGAGATACATATATATATTTATACATGCATACCTCATTTTACTGCTTTCATTTTATTGTGTTTTGCTAATATTGTGTTTTTTACAAATTAAAGTTTTGTGACAACCCTGGGTTTGTGAGCAAGTCTATTGGTGCCATTTTTCCAACAGCATTTCCAACTTCATGTTTATATGTCACATTTTGGTAATTCAAGCAGTATTTCACACTTTATTATTATTATTATATTTTGCTATGGTGATCTGTGAACAGTAATCTTTGATGTTACTATTGTGTCCCAACCCATACTCCTACAAGATATCAAACAGTCAATAAATGTTGTATGTTTTTCTGTCTCCTCCACCGACTGTTCCTTTGTCTCTCTCCCTCTCCTCAGGCTTCCCTGTTCCCTGAGACACAACAGTATTGAAATTAGGCCAATTAATAACCCCACAGTGGTCTCCAAGTGTTCAAATGAAAGGAAGAGTCATGTCTTTCACTTTAAATCAGAAGCTAAAACTGATTAAGCTCAGTGAAGGAGGCATGTGAAAAGCTGAGACAGGTTGAAAGCTAGGCCTTTTGCACCAGTTAGTCAAGTTGTAAATGCAAGGAAAAAGTTCTTGAAAGGAATTAAAAGTGCTACTCCAGTGAATACATGAATGATAAGAAAGTACAACAGCTTTATTGCTGATGTGGAGAAAGTTTTAGTGGTCTGGATAGAAGATCAAACCAGCCACAAAATTCCCTTACATCAAACCTAATCCAGAGTAAGGCCCACACTCTCTTCAATATCAAGAAGGTTGAGAGAGATGGGGAAGCTGCAGAAGTTTGAAGCTAGTTGAGGTTCATGAAGTTTGAGGAAAGAAGCCATCTCCGTAAGATAAAAGTTAAGGTGAAGCAGCAAGTTATCTAGATGATCTAAGATAATTAATACAGATGGCTGCACTAAAAAACGAAACAAAACAGAACAGATTTTCAATGTACACAAAACAGCCCTTCGTTAGAAGAAGATTCTATTTCTAACTTTCGTAGCTAGAGAGGAGAAGTTAATGCCTGGCTTTAAAGCTTCAAAGGACAGGCTGACTCTTGTGTTTAGTGACTAGTGCAACTGGTAACTTTAAGTGGAAGCCAATGCTCATTTACCATTCTGAAAATCCTAGGCCCCTTAAGAATTATCCAAGATCTACTTTGCCTGTGCTGTATAAATGGAATAAAAAGAGCCTGAACGACAGCTCATCTGTTTACAACATGGTTTACTGAATATTTTAAACCTACTGTTTCAATCTACTGCTCAGAAACAAATATTCTTTTCAAAATATTATTGCTCATTGACAATGGACCCAGGAGCTCTGGTGATGTATGAGATTTATACTATTTGTATGCCTGCTAGCACAACATCCATTCTATAGCCCAAGTAATTTCTACTTTCAAATATTGTTATTTAAGAAATACATTTCATAAGACTACAGCTGCCATTGATAGTGAGTCCTCTGATAATCTAAGCAAAGTAAATTGAAAACCTCTGGCATGGATTCACCATTCTAGACACCATTAAAAACATGATTCATGGGAAGAGATCAAAATATCAACATGAACAGGAGTGTGAAAGAAGTCAATTCCAACCCTCATGGATGACTTTGAGGGGCTCAAGACTTCAGTGGAGGAATTAACTGCAGATGTGGTAGAAACAACAAGAGAACTAGAATTAGAAGTGGAGCCTGAAGATGTGACTGAATTGCTGCAATCTCATGATAAAACATGAATGGATGAATAGTTGCTTTTTATGGATAAGCAAAGAAAGTGTTTTCTTAAGATGGAATCTATTCCTGGTGAAGATGTGGTGAAGATTGTTGAAATGACAACAAATGATTTAGAATATTTACATAAACTTCATTGATAAAGCAGCAGCAGGGTTTGAGAAGACTGATTCCAAATTTGGAAGAAGTTCTACTGTGGGTAAAATGCTATCAAAGAGGAACACATACTACAGAGAAATTGTGAAAAGAGTCAGTTGAAGAGGCAAACATTGTTATCTTATTTTAAGAAATTGCCACACCCACCCAACTTTCAGCAACCACCACCCTGATCAGTCAGCAGCCATCTACATCAAGGCAAGACCTTCCATGAGCAAAAAAGATTACAAATCTTTGAAAGCTCAATGATGACTAACACTTTTTAGCAATAAAATATTTTAAATTGAAGTATGTACATTTTTGTTGTTTTTTTAAAGACGTAATGCTATTGCACATTTAAACAAACTATAGTATAGTGTAAACATAACTTTTATATGCACTGGGAAACCAAAACACTCATTTGACTTGCTTTATTGTTATTCTTGCTTTACTGTGGTGGTCTGGAACTAATTCCCCAGTATCTCTGAGTTATGCTTATATACATGGTTTATAATTTGTCTCCAGGAGGACTTCTCTGGATGCACATCTGTCTCAGCCATCATTAGGGCTAACTGACGAACTCAAATTGAGGTGCCTAAAATAGTAGAACTTGGCCAGGTAGCATATTTTTACTATACCTAGACCTTCAAAGCCCAAATAAGGATTTGTGCGTATATTTTTGGTAGATTGCTAGTAAGATTTGGGGGCAAGAAAATCTTTTTGCATCTCTTCAGTCACTTCATATAAAGTTCAAACATAAGAACACACATAGCT
This sequence comes from Suricata suricatta, assembly GCF_006229205.1. Taxonomy (NCBI): domain Eukaryota; kingdom Metazoa; phylum Chordata; class Mammalia; order Carnivora; family Herpestidae; genus Suricata; species Suricata suricatta. Next base: position 98,374,530 of record NC_043705.1, on the reverse strand, counting down.
CACAAATGACTGAAAACAGAATGGAAACATCTGAGGAAATGTTACCTTCTTTTGGCTGCACAAAACAAGAGCTACACCTGAAGGATGTTAGTCAACACACAGAATAGTGAATGTGGGAGTCATTTTAATAGAATGATCTCTTATTGATCATTTTCAGATATCAAATAAAATTCTTTAGCTAAAGAACTTTGGTTTTAGCTTTTCTTCTCCTGTTGATATCTTTTCAGGCAGATGGAAGATTTCATTAAGCCTCAGTATTCATTAAATCTCAGTATCTATAGAATTGTGCATGTCTTGCGAGTATCCCAGACAAATTAAAAAGTCAAATTAGCAATGCATATTTAATACTGCTTTGTAGTTGTTTTATTTTTTAAGTTGGCAGCAATGCCTAGTTTTTGAGGAGGAGTTTATAATTATGCAAATTGGAGAAATAGTCTGCATATGGTATAAGAATGCCTTGGGTTTTATATCCAGAGTCAAAAGTATTTCTAATATTTCTTCAATTTATCAGTGATTTGGGGGGAGGTTAGCCAAGGCTGGGTGCCTGCATTTTTTCCAGTGATTAAGTATATGACACCTTGGCACTTAGGTACCTGTGCTAACTTTCATCTTGGAGGAAATAATCACTAAGATTTGCACAGTGTTGCCTTATAGCAGATAGTGTTGACTGCTTTTACAATAACCATTTATCCTTCCTTTCTCCATTTAAACAAGACTTAAATTTTGTTGAGATATTCTCTCATCTGTGTGACCGTGTGCTTCAGGGGATATAGGTCCCATCCCTAGCCCCAGGAAAGGATTCATGATTTGGTTTAATCCAGTCAAAGTGGCCCCATCTGCTTTGCAAGATATTGATTTAAGCAAGGTATTGGTTCATTGGCTTCTGGACAGTGAATGTGAGTGAAAGCCTATTGAGGGGTTTTTGGAAAGGCTGATAAAAAGAAACAAATGAAAGAGAGTCCACTGAAGAGTTTAGAATCCAGATTACAGTGACATTTTTCAGCTACCCAATTAACCAACTATGGACCTGTCCTACTTTAGGACTTCTTGTTCTGAGTGCTAATAAACTTTTTCTCTGCTTTTCTTTACTTTTTATTATTAAGCCATTTTGAGTATGTATTTTCTGTTATTTGCAGCCATGAACACACCTTAACTGGTTTACATCTTGATAGTTCCTATATTGCTGTGTGTGTGTGTGTGTGTGTATGGGATGAGGGGAAAGAAATTTAAGCCATATACCTGGCATCTGACTTAACAATGAAGCCAGTTGATGTTTGTTCAAATGAATTGGAGGAAGGAATGGTAGTTTAATAAAGCTCATCTTGGCACCGGAGAGCAGTCCATATTCTATAACCAATAAATAACAGGAAAAGCTACTCACTATTCACACTGCTGTCATTGAAACAAGTGTTGCCAGTTCCAATGCTTCTATCAAGGCAAGCCTGCAAAAAACAGAAAATATATACAAAATATACAATCTCATTTTGGCATCAGGCAGTAATCAAGTATTTTGCCTTCTTCTCTCCAGGTGCATGACTCCAGCTTTAAATGAACTCCACAGATCTGGATATCTTCCCAGAAAGTTGTTTCAATAAGGACAGTTTATTCCTATCAGGGAATCAAGTCTACCACTTTATCTGCTATGGTCTGGAATGTACATCATGTTCCCAGGGACTCCAGCTAAGTGCCTAATTGCTCCATGAAATGTGTACTGGCCCAGCCACTCAGTGCATTTCATCTCCTTTGCCACATCAACCGGCTCAGGAATGAGCATAGGACCTGCTGCAGGTCAATGAAGGTCAGTCCTGAAGCTTATGTGGACAATGTAGGGGAAGAGAAGTTCTCTTCTGA
>NC_043705.1:98330201-98372579 GCF_006229205.1 Suricata suricatta | reverse complement strand
CCTTGTAGGCATTTTCTCTTGCCACCCTTGGATGACATGACCTCTGAGAACACATCCACAGTCCCAATTCTGTGAGTTGAGACAAATGATCTGAGAGTTGGAGACAATGTGGAGAAGAGAAAAATGTTCTGAGCAAAAAAAGACCTCACTGTGCCATTTCAGTAAGCCTCAATGAATCACTCCACCTCCCCAGTTGGCCCAGAGTTGAAACAGCAAGACGCCCAGTCCTTTGTGAAGGTCCCACTACATGGTTAAACCTGAAAAGGCAACAGCTTGGTTTTGGAAGTAGCAAGAAATATTCTTCCGTTGGGGTTGCTAGCTGATTCTCTAAGTAATTTGCAATTCAAGTGTCTCTTTGTTTTGTATGAAAATTTGCTGCTATTTGGAAAGTGGGGAAGAGCTAAATTGCATCCTGCTGGTTTTACTTTGACTGTATCAAAAAAGAAACTGTTAATCTGGTTCCATAATTAACTTTCCTGTTCTAAAAAGGCCCTGGGAGAGAGTCCAGAGAGTGGCTGTCAACTCCCTGCTTCTCTCCTCAATAACTCCTTTCAACAGGATGCCCTGAAAAGAATAGATCCAGGTGGGCATTGGTCTTGATTTTCTCTTTCTCTGATTTTTCTTCCCCTTTATTCCTAATCTAACCAACATTTATTGAACCCTTACTGTGGGTCAGGCACTGTGGTTATGAAAATAAATAAAGCTGGAGCTGCCAGAGAACATAACTTTCCATCTCTCCATTCACCCACCCATCTGTTCAAATGTGTTAATTTCCTTTATTATATGCCAGACACTGTGCTAGGCATTGGTATGTGAGAAATCCAACAGTGACTTAGTCAGCATCCAAGAATTCTAAAGTAAAGAGATGACTTCTGATTGAGACCATACTGGTTGGCTTTATGGAGAAGACATTGGTTTTGACACTTGTGGTATTTGCATATATACATGTGGGTGTACATATACTTACATGTGTGCATAAAATGCTAAAGGGACAGGATAACTGACACAAGCAAAGGCATGTAGGAGGCTGGAAATTAAGTTTGACAATTAAGGAGACAACTTTGGCATTACCAGAGTGTTTGGACTAACATTAAGAGCTAATGCCCATTGACTATTGGAAACTTTACTAAGCACTCTTTATTATCTCAATGGAACCTCATACTGCCATGTAATAATTATTGGCTACAGACAGGAGACAGAATCAGGTAAGTTCCCAGGGAACACGTTGGTGGGATAAATGGCACAGGTGAGACCTGGATCACTTTCGATGACTTTAGAACCTAAACTTTTAACTGTAGGGCACACTGTCCACTGAGGGGAAAAAAAAAAAAAAGACTGAAAGGGAACTTAGATACCTACCAATTAATCAATAATGAATTCATTTGTTCATGCAAATATATATTTGTTACTATCTGTGCAAAACAGGACTTGGAGAGCTGGGGAGTAAAGAAAAAAGGTACAGATGAGGTTCTTGTCCTCTTGGAGCTTACATTTCATTGACCTCACACTGAAGTGCCTCTTTCTTTCCAAGGGCATGAGGGACAAATTACAAACATCAAGCCTTAATGTTTTTTTTTTTTTCTTTAGTTAAAAATTTTTTTAAAATGTTTAGTTATTTTGAGAGAGAGAGAGAGGGAGGGAGGAAGTGGGGGAGGGTCAGAAAGAGAGGGAGACACAGAATCCAAAGCAAGCTCTAGGCTCTGAGCTGTCAGTGCAGAGCCCAACATGGGGCTCAAACTTGTGAACTGCAAGACCATGACCAGAGCTGAAGTCAGATGCTTAAATGACTGAGCCATCCAGGTACCCCAAGCCATACTGGGTTTTTAAAAAGAGCATTTCCAATCAGGAAGCTTCCTCAGCTCCACCTAGATAATTTAGGTGTTACTCCATCTCTTCATTTTCTTGGAGGAGCATCTGTTCCCTTTTTTCTCTTCTCTCTGAAATTACTTTCTTGGGTATAATACATCCATTTTCCAATCCTATCCTCAAATCTGACCTGAAAGAACCTCTAAGGAACTTGCTCTTTGCAACCTACTCAACAGACCTAAGTAATTTTTTAGAGTTGTCCAGGCTCTTTCAGCTGCAGACTTTACAGAAAGGTTGAGACAAATACTAGTATTAACCCTGACTCCAACCCCACACTTCTTAGAAAAAACTCCTAGTGTTCACCAAATTTGGCCTGCAACCTGGCTGTTCAAACACCTACTATGTGTTTCTACAAAGTGGATGCATCACCCAATTTTCTTTGGAGATCGGGCAAAGACACTGCATTGTTCCATGAGAATTGGAGGAAGCCAGGACTCCTGACTATGTCAAGGCTACCAAGGACCCCAAGCATTCAGTACAGATGACCTCTCTAGTAATCACACTTGTAAGTGAGGAGGACAGCTGAAACAAGATATTAAATTGACAGGAAAAGAAGGTTAAGCTGAAGGAACTTCATATTCTCAGACTATGGCTGACTCCCAAAGATGTCCATGTTCTAATAACTAGAACCTGTCAAAAGGAGCTTTGAAGATGAAATTTAAGGTTACAGACCTTGAGAGGGAGATTATCCTGGATCATCTGGGTAGACCCAATGTAATCACATGGATCCGTAAATGTGGAAAAGGCAGGCAAAAGATGTAGGAAAGATTTGAAATGTGAGAGGGATTTGTCCACTGTTGCTGGTTTAAAGATGGAGGAAGGGGACAATGAACCAAGGAATGTGGAAAGCCTCTAGAAGCTGGAAAAAGTCTTTAGCCAAAAACTAGCAAAGAAATGAGAGCTAAATTCATCCAACGACCAGAAAGAGAAAGATGGATTTTCCCTGAGGACCTCCTGGAAGGAACATACCTTGTTGACACCTTGATTTTAGTGTACTGAGACCCATTTCTGACTTACAAAACTGTAAGATGAATAAAGTTGTGTTGCTTTAAGCCTCCAAGTTTGTGGTGATGTGTGTGGTAGCACTAGGGCACTAATGTTCTTTTGGTTTAATCCCAACCATTGTTAAGTTTGATACAGCATCAGGTAGGGCTTGTAAGCTGCTTGTGTAAGTGAGGACTTGGTGTGACTGAATGTGATATAAAGCTCCAAATAGCAGTGGTTTAAATATTTTGTTTGTTTTTGCTTTAAAGAAGTCTGGAGGGAAGAGCCTGGGTGGCTCAGTTGGTTAAGCGTCCAGCTTTGGCTCAGGTCATGGTCTCACGGTTTGTGGGTTCAAACCCCGCATCAGGCTCTGTGCTGAAAGCCAGCTCAGAGCCTGGAGTCTGTTTCAGATTCTGTGTCTCCCGCTCTCTCTGATCCTCCCCTGCTTGCGCTGTCTATCTCTGTGTCTAAAAAATAAATAAAAAACATTTAAAAAATTAAAAAAAATAAAGCTGCAAATAAACACAACACAGCACTTGGTATGCACTTCATGATTTAAAAAAAAAAAAGAAGTCTGGAGGTAGACAGTTCATGGCTTTCTACTCAAAGGATTTTATAGAGTCATCAGGAAAACACGCTAATTTTAACTTTCTGTTCTGCTACTTTCAAAGTTGGCTCTCATTGTTTTGATCCAATATGGCTACCAGAGCTGCAGTTATCACATTTGAATTCAAAGTAGTAGGATGGAGAGGGTGCAAAGGAAAGCTATTTCTTCACAAATACTTCTCAGGAGTTGTATACAATGCCTCCACTTATATCTCATTGGCCTAAAGTTGGTCACATGATCACATATATCTCTAAATAAGACTATGGAGGGCAATGTGCTCAACTAAAAGAATTGTCTTCAATAAGAAAATAGAGAATAGACTTGGAAAGATAACCAACAATACTGACTTTCACATAGTTATTTTTTATGAGGGGGGTTGGGGGGAGTATTGCTGGATAGTTCTCAAAAGGTCACAGGTATGAAAATGACTCTGTCTGGGATCCCAGCTCTTTCCACTGTACTGACTTAAAGGCCCATTGCTCCCTCTTCCCAGCCCTTTTTCCTAACTCCAATTTATAGTTTTACTGAATCTTAAGGGCTCATTTCAAATCTTACCTCATCCAAGAATTTTTCCTCAAGTCCACTAAGAGGGAAAAATACCCAAAACACTTCCTTAAACTTTTATAACACTGGGTTTATATTTACTCCTTGTCATACTTCACCTTATTGTGAGAGTTATTACTGTATGTGAAAGTGTTTTTTGCCTTCTGGAATATAGGCCATTGTCTTTTAAAAAGAATTTTAGCATTTAACATTTTTGAGAGACAGAGATAGAGTGCAAGTGGGGGAGAGACAGAGAGACAGGGAGACACAGAATTTGAAACAGGTTCCAGGTTCTGAGCTGTCAGCTCAGAGCCTGATGTGGGGCTCAAACCCATGAACTGTGAGATCATGACCTGAGCTGAAGTTAGACACTTAACACAGCCACCCAGCTGCCACTGAAGGTCACTGTCGTAGACATAGCTGAAAGCCTCAAACATGGCACGAACTCAGTATATGCATGCCATAGGAGAGATGGCGAGCTTTTCCCTCCAGTATCCATAGTCCCCGTTTCCTAGAAATAACCCCTTCCCTTGCCTAAGTGTTATTTGTGTACATGGCTGTCCAACTGGGTATTTCAGTGCCCAATCTCCCTTGGGGTTATGTGTTACCATGTGACTAAATTAGGGCCAATGGAACAAGAATAGGAGTGATATCTGAAAATTATCTCTCATAAAGATAAATCTACTTGTCAGGACTTTTCCTCTTAGGTGCCTTCCTGTTGGCTGGAAAACAGTATAGGAGTTTCCTTGGAAGGCACTTGTTGAGGAAGCCACAGGTCAGTTTGTGACTCAGTATGACCTTGTGGAGCTGCCTACCTGCCCTAGACCACTCTCTCTCTTTTGGACTGTGAGGGATACATAGGCTTGCTCTTCTAAGCTGTTGTGCTTGGTCTCCATGACAGTAGTTTATCTGTGCCTTAACTCATTCACGTGATTAATTGAATTGGTCTCTTGGCCTATAGACAGAAGTCTGGCTTCCTTTCCACTTGTCATTTTCTAGGGGGGTGGCACCTGGGTTAAAATGATGAACCCTAAAGTACTGAATGTACAACTGAAGGGCATGTGCCCTGCCTTGAAAGCAGCTGAGGGCTTGTGGTAAGAGGGAGTTGTGAGCTCTCTCATTATGGTTAGCTAGAAGAGTTAAGTAAATATGCTCGTGCCTACTATTTTATTATTTCTGCTAGAGTCACTCTTGAAAATATTTTTTAATCAGAAATATGTACAGGCTTCCTAAATAATAGTTTGCACCAAAATTCATTGCTGATTTATTCTTCTCAAACCTATCATTTGAGAAAATTGTCTTTGGCTACCTAAGCATTTCTTGCCATTCAAAACTTTCTTTATAAAGTTTCTTTTTTTTTTTTTTTACCATACCCCTTTAAGAGCCTATTTAGACAATTCTGCTGATCATTCATTTCCTAGCTATTAACAATGAAATGCCTTGTGTTTGTATGCTGTTTAACACTTTTCAAAGCCCTTTCACAGTCTAACAACATTTAATCATGAAGGAAGCCTGGTAAGTTATACAGCAGAAGTATTAGTATTCCTGCTCCCTAGATCAATAGTCCTCAACAATGGTGTGGTATAGCAGTAGCATTTAGTTACCCATTGTGAAGTATGTTATAATGCAAATCATGTGGGGTTTTTTTCCAGATAGTAAAATGTCCTTTTAATTCATTCTATCAATACAATAGACAGCTTATCAGGAGAAATGTTCTAGGAACTATCTTCAGCATGGTGAATAAGAGAGACAATATACCTGGGCCTAAGGATTTGATGGGTAGTATTAATTCAAGAGAGGTCACATGACCCAAACCTGAACCAACAAAATCTTTTCCGAAATTTACAATTTAGGAATAAGGAAGAGATAGAGGCTCTTTGATTCGTCATTACTGCTTGGACGATGTAATCCTGGAGCCAAATGTGGCAGTATCTTTTTCTACATAGAATAAGCCCTTTTGCGATAGAAAAGTAGAACCAAGAAAGACAGGTGGTGGGGAGGTAAAGAGGAAGCACTGAGTGGCAGGTAGTCACAGCAATTTGGAAGACTGACTAGTTGGACCAGATACTAAAATAATGACAGGCTTATAGGAGGTTCTCATTACTTATTTGTTGAAATGGTAAATGAAAAAAAAAAAAAGAGCTGAACACTTCTTTTGAGCTCTTTTGTCTGGGAATCCCTATCACTCCACAGAGTGTTAGGGCAGAAGAGATGCTCAAGACATTTTTTTTGAATGAATGAATGAATGAATGAATGAATGAATGAATGATATGATCTTGACTGTGTCTCCAGCTAGGTGGAAAGGAGATCAAAACTGAAAAAATTTCCACTGTCTTATTTTGTCATAAATTTCATCCACTCTCCAAAGTATTGCAGAGCAGAGTGGTAAATAAAGAACAAGAGCTTAGATATCAGGAAGGCCTGGCTTTTATTTTTGGCTTTATTGGCAGTCAGGTATATGACGTTGAGAAAATGATTACCACCCCCCTCCTAAGGGTTTCTGAGGAGGATGTACTAATCCAGGTGTTAAGCTTTAAGCACAGCAGTTGACATGTAATCAAAAGTTAGAATGCTACCTGTAGTCATTGAGTGACTTTTTTTTTTATTGAGTGAGTGTCTTCTAGGCCTAGGGATGTAGGAAGATCAGACAGATGAGGGCCTCATCCTCAAGGAGCTTCTGTTTGAGTGGGAAGGATGTGATAACAAAATACAAAACAAATAAATGAACAAGTAACTTGAGGCAGTAATTCAGGCCATGGATATTAAAGTAGGGATAGAAATAAGCAGGACCTCCTTTAGTCTGGGTGGTCAGGGAAGGCCTCTAAGGGAAGATGACACTTGAGCTGAAACTGGATTCCAAAAGGAGTTAGCCACGTGAATATATGGGGAAAGAGTGCTCTAGTAGAGGGAACTGCATGTACAAAGGCCCTGAGGCTAGAATAAGTTTGGTGTGTTTGAGAAATTGAAAGAAGACTATGTAGCAGGATTAAAGAGTGATGGTAGAATGTTAGGAGAGGGATCAGAGACTAAGGGCAATTCACCATGCATTTAGACTGACTTATACTGAGGCAGGCACTAACATATGTTAGGAGCCTGGAATATAAAGAGGAAAAGGCAAAAACTACCTCAAGTAGTTCTCAATCTATCTGATCTCACCGCATTTTGTTAAAGGTCTCAGGTGAGTTGAATTTTACCATAGCCACATTCTGACCATATCTTGCATGTCCATTGGGTTAGACGTAGCAGATAGTTCTGTGTCAGGATTTGTACACTGAGCAAGTGGGAGGTTGTTATATAGTAAACATGAGCTTGTCCACAAACGAAATCTATTAATTTAATGTAACTACACCTCAACAAGTACAAACCGAGTACAAATTCAATCTACGTGACCCATGAAATGTTTTGAAGAAGTGATGGTGATACCTATCAGAGCCCCAGGTGGCTAGTCAAACTTCATTTTTGTGAAGGATTGCATCACCAGTCATGCCGAAGTCTTTTATCCACTGGCTTTTCTTAGATATTTTCTGACTTCTATATGCACAGTTGTCATTAGATATTGCTATGTTTTGGTTTTGTGAACTTTGAGGGCTAGAGGCCTCAGAAGAAAGAGAGCAATTTATCTATAAACTAGAAAAGGATAGAGTACAAAACTGATCAGAACTCAGGCTTAAATCAGGGCAGAATGAGAGGTGAATCCACTTCCTGAAAGAGTACCTAATCCTACTCTCCCCAGGTGACTTTGTCCATTCCTATGGCTTTCTTAAATACTATCTAAAGGATGGTGATTCTTAAATTATATCTCCAGCTTAGACCATGGCCTTGAGCTCTAAACTCATATATTTGATATCTGATTTGACATATCCACTTTGGTGTTTCATAGGCTTATCTGACTTAACATGGCACTACAGTATCTCTTCATGATCTAGTTCTATGTGTCCTCCATAGAATTCTGTTCCTTCCTTATTCTTCATCATCTCTGTAAATGCACCACCATCCATCGGCTCCTGAATTACTTTTTGTTCCTGCCCAATATTTAATACATCAATCAAGTCTTATAGGATCTACCTCCTAATCATATCTCAGATCTGCCCTCACATTTCCATATGTATAGTCACTACTCAAGGCCACCTCCAACGTCTGCTGCCCAGACCAGTACTATAGATTCCTAATAGGTCTATTGCTCTCCTGTTATATATGCCCCACAGAGAGATTTTTTAAAATGCAAATTAGTCTCTCCTCCACCAACACACATACTTATAACACTTCAATGCATTGTACTTTGAATTTAATTCACTCTTTTCCCCTCTGGATTGCAAGATGAAAAGTGGCATCTGCCCACCTCTACAATCTTGTACCACTCACCTTGCCATCCAGCTCTAAGTTCTGGCCACACTGACCTTCTAACTGTTCTAGAAGCATGACAAGTTCACTTTTTCCTTTAAAGCATTTCACTTAAATTTCAGAGACCTTGTCCAATTCTTCTACCTAAAGTAAAATAATCAATAATAGACTTCCTCACAGAATTCTATCTTATTCATAGCTGTTTTCAAATTTGAAAATAGCACTCTCTTGTTTTATTATTATTATTGCTGTCTTCTCCTTATTATAGTATACTACACAAAGATAAGGAATACATTCATCTTGTTCATTATGGTATCCCCAGCCAACCACACTGCCTGGCACAGGGCAGGTCTTCAATTTGTTGGATAAATAAGCAAATAACTCTATCAACAGATGAATGTTTTTGGTGACTTTAAGGATGGAGGCCATGTGATACAGAAATCATTTCCCTTTCCATTTAAACACTGACATGGTGCACTGGCCATTCCATTTCTTTATCTTCTTATGAACCATATTTTAAAATCCTTGTTAAAAAAATTCCTTGAATTGATTCTCAGACTGGATACCTCAATAGCAAAACCAAACAAAGCAACAGCAACAACAAAAATTCCTTTTTCCAGTTACTCAAACATATCGTCTAAACATTGCAGAAAATACCCATATTGCCCTTATCTTTGGGTAAAACCATTGAAGACTGGTGAAGAGGAAAGCCCTGAACTGTTCCTGTTTAGGAACTATTATGCTGTCTTAAGTTATTTTCCTCACTGTTCTTCACGTTTTTATACTGAGATTTCTTCCAGCTCCTTTGTTTGCTGGCATTGAGTCCTTTGGTGAGTTATTTAACCTCTAAGGTCTAGTGTACTGGTAGTGGGTTGAATAGTGTCCCCCAAATATATATCCATGTCTCATTTCCTTGCATTTGTAAATGTTTTCTTATTTGGAAAAAAAGGTCTTTGAAGTTGAGCTTGAGATGAGATCATCCTGGATTATTCAGATGAGTCCCAAATCCAGTGATAAGTTCCTTATAAGAGAAAGTCAAAAGGAGATTTGTAGAAAGAGAAGGCAATGTGACTATAGAGGCAGGGATTGGAGTGATGAAGCCACAAGTCAAGGAATGCTAAGAACTATGAGGAACTGGAAGAAGGAAATAAAAAATTCTCCCCCAGGAGTCCCCAGAGGAAGTGTGGCTCTGTGAAATTTTGGACTTTTGACTTTCTGAAACATGAAGGAATAAATTTATGTTGTTTCAAGTTACTAAATTGGTGGTAATTTGTTATGGCAGCCCTAGGAAATGGACATAATATTCATCCATACCATAAGTGTGACTGAGGGCACTCAGCCTCTTTAGCCGAATCTACATTGAAGCCAGTCTTTAATGTCACCACATCTGGTAACTACTAAGCCCACTCTAGAAATTTTGTTAATCAATACATAGTCTAATAAAAAAGAGATATGAGGACTGTCTTGCCCATATCATGCTACAAAGCCTTCTTAAATATTCAATGTTCAGGGAATCTGGGTGGCTCAGTTCTTTAAGCCTCTGATTCTTGATTTTGGCTCATGTCATGATCTTGTAGTTAGTGGCTTCAAGCCCCATGTCAGGGTCTCTATAGATAGCAGAGAGCCTGCTTGAGAGTCTCTCTCCCCCTTTCTCTCTGCCCAGCACTCCCCCACTTATGTGCCCTGTCTCTCAAAATAAACAAACTTAAAAAAAATTCAATGTTCATCTTTCACTTTACATGGCAGCTGCTATTTCTTTTTTTATTTTGCTCCTTTCTCTGTGGTCTCTCCTGTGGCCACGTGGAATCTCCTTTCCATCATCACTCCCTCTCCAAGCCCCCTCACCCAGTATAGCAGCAAGGGCTTAAGGAGGGCCCAGTCTTGTTCTAGATGCTATGAAGACTTCCAAAGCAATGTGAAAATATTAACAATAGTAGCTCCCAGCAACTAGTTGTTTACCATGTGGCAACTACCACGATAAACATTTAAATGTATTAGCTCTTTTAGCCTCCAAAATCAGTACTTCCTAAGTGAATTATTTCACAAATGTATTTGTGATAAAGCCCACTGTCTACATCCTCAGTGTCCCTGAGTGGTGTTGCCTTGCTTCACATTTACATGTGTCCTTCCCAAAGATCTCTTTCCTCCAAAAGGACATTGGATTCTAACCAGCAAATTGCAGAGAAAATTGCATTTTATATTTACTGCCTGACGAGTGATTCTTTTTTCTTCTGACATATTGTCAACTATAGACTCTTACAGGAAGTGAAAATCTGGAGAGTGAACACTTCACCCAGGTATCATCCCACCATGCCTGGAGGACCAGAAGGGAGTCCAGAAGCAATAAAGGCAGAAAAGGCAGCTCTTTTGAGCCAGCTGTCTCTTGGAGTAGAAGGTTGAGTGGCATTTGCCCCAGGAGCAGCAGGATTTAGTTTCACCTGAAGCTTGAAGGATCCTCCTAGGGTAGGAGCTGGAGGGGAGAGAGGGAGGCAGGCGGAACTACCCAAGGGTAGGCAGGGAAAGCTCTCCCTGAGTCTCGGGGATGTTTCAAAAGTCACTAAACACACATGGCTCCCAGGCCTCTGGAGGCCCAGGAACCAGAGCACTGGAACCCCTGGCTGAGAAAGGCATCATCTGCAGCATCTTCCTCTTGAACACTTGGCTTGTTGCAGCAGCTGGGTTCAGGCACCCACTCCACTTGGCTTGAGTCCAGCCCACAGATGTGCCTAATGCCCTGGAGATTATCCACGGTTGTGTGCACCCTCAATTACTTTCACTTTTTGCATCAATACCAGCTCATTTTTGCTCTGAAAGAAACTTTCCAAGCCTCTCCCCACCTGTGTCCCTCTGCTCCTGGGGGCTGCCAGCTTTAACAGCCTGTTCACCCTGAGTTCCTCCTGCAGCACTTTTCCAGTTCCCTTCTGCTTGAACTTAACACCTATTTTAGAAATATTTGTGTTTACCTCTGATCTCACCTCCAGCCTGAGTTCTTTGAAGACAGAAATTATATTTCATATACTTCATGCCCCCCACATGCCCAGCCCTTGGCCTTGCATATAATAGGTACTAACATATTTTTTAATAGATAACTATTCATTTAGTACATTTGATTGGTGACAAGGGACTTAATTCGTGGAGGAACAAACTATGGGAGAACAAACCAGTTGCGGAACTCCTGGTGGACAAACTTACAGTTTAGTGAGAAAGCTAGGAAAATCCACATACAAACAAGAAAAGCATTAACATGGTACTAAATACTAGAAAAAATACGTGCAGAGACTGGGAAGTGATAGTGGGATAGAGAAGTTTAGATATGATGGGCAAAGGAGGATTCTTTGAGGTGGTGATATTTTAACCAAGACTTAAAGGGTGAGAAGGAGCCAGCAAGGCCAAGAGAAGGTGGTCTGGGGAGTGTTCCAGGCAGAGAGGACTCGGAAGTTCAAAGAAGCACAGGTGGGAAAGAGTTTGATAGATCCAGAGAACCGAGGGCAGGCCAATGTGGCTAGAGCTTGGCTAGTGAGGTTGGGGAATTGAAAGGGAGGTGTATTAGGTTGAAAGGTGTCCCCTTACAATTCAGGTCGGCCTGAAACCTCAGAAGGTAATCTTATTTGGAAATATGTCTTTGTAGATATAGCTAGCTAAGGTGAGTCATGCTGCCATGTGAAGACAGGCAGAGATAGGAGTGAATGGTCTATAAAGTCAGCTGTGCCAAGAATTGCTGGTCCTCACCAGAAACTAGGGAAAAACAAAGAAGGATGCCCCTTGAGAACATTCAGAGAGAGCATGGACCTTCCCACAACTCTATTTCTGATTACAAGCCTCCAGAACTGTGAGAGAATACATTTCTTTTGTTTAAATTCTCCAAATGTCATTCATTAGAGCAGCCCTAGGAAACTGATGCAGGGGGCAAGCAAAAGAGTTTCATTATTAGAGAAACAAAGGTCCATGAAAAAGTGTTAATAGCAACAAGAACTGATTTTTTTTTTTCTGATTTGTATTTAAAAATTGTACACCAGTGAATGAAAAAAGTCATCATGCTCAGAACTTGTCTCTCCCTAAGTCTAAGAGGCTTACGCCCTTTACTGTGCCCTCAGCAACATAGCTGTGCACTGACGGACACAGTGTATTGCTCTGGGAGATTGGTCATCTGGTTCAACCATCTCCACCATTTTTTAAAAATTTTTTAATGTTTTATTTATTTTTGATACAGAGAGAGACAGAGCATGAGAGGGGGAGGGGCAGAGAAAGAAGGAGACACAGAACCAGAAGCAGGATCCAGGCTCTGAGCTAGCTGTCAGCACAGAGCCTGACGCGTGGCTCAAACCCACAAGTGTGAGATCTGACCTGAGCTGAAGTCGGAGGCTTAACCAACTGAGCCACCCAGGCACCCCCATCTCCACCATTTAACAATTAGAGATTTCTAATAACTTCTTTCTATTTTTGAAAAAACAGGATTCTACTGCATTCTGAATTTAGCTGTTTTTCTCCCCAGACACATGGTGATGACTTGTGTTGTCCTTTATCCTACTCCCCTTAACCCCCTTCTGATCTAATGGAAAACATTATACATTCGGAAGTCACTGTTCATTAATGCTGATGTTTGCTGACATTGCTATAAAAAGTGCTTATTTAAGGGATGAAGGGTTTTTTCTAATTCTGAACACAACTTTCAGTATGTGCCTAAAAATCAATGGATGGCTGGATTCAGGTGCCCAATTACTGCTTGAATTAAGCCATTCATGAGTGCTAGCTGTCTGGTGCTTCTGGAAAAACATGTGTCTTGAGGGGAAGAATGGCCAAATGGGGCAGAAGCTTCAGAAAGTTCTGGAGTGCACAGCCTTATGCCACTTGATATGATTGGGAGTTCTTAGCTTTTTAGGGTCTGGAGGAAAATGATTTTCCTTCCTCCTTACAAGCAATGAGTTCACCTATAATTCTCATCTATTCAGGATGCTAAATGTTCTGATTAGAAATTTAAAACCTCATTCTTTGCCAATTGTGATAAAGACTTTTGAATTGAAGTACTAACAATGTGTCAGTTATCAAACCAAATGTTGTGTACTCATTATCTCATTTAAGAAGGAAATGAAAATGCCAACAGCTGTGATTTATTGAGTGTCAAAAATCTGGGTTCGTATTTCATATACATTATTTCTTATAATCCTATTATTGTAGGGTAGTGGTAAAAAAAAATGAACTTGGAATCGAACACCAAGGGTTTAAATCCTGGCTCTGCAAATTAGTAGTTGAGTGACTTGTTGCTTAATCTTCCTAGATCTCAGTTTCTGCACCTTGGAAATAATGATAAAATTTCTCTTATATGGATTAAATGAAGTCTTATAATACAGTCTTGCCTATAATAGGGTTGATAACAAATTATAATAGGAGATAAGAGTTGTATAGCATTTGCTATGTGCCTGCCATGCTCTTGCACATAGATATAAATATTCCTATTTCATAGATGAGCAAATTGAAAAGTAGAGGGGTTAGGAAACTTGTTCCCTACCACACAGTGAACAAACTGTAGAGCTGGGATTTGGTCTGCCACCATAAGCCAGTGGTAGCACTATGATCTATATTACTATGTAGTTCACACAAAGTATATGTTGGATAAGTATTTGTGGATTGATAAGTTATAGGCAGTATATTCCTCCCAGAGAAGAATCTTGGATCCTGCTTAGTAGTCTCTCTGTATTTCAGTTGGCTAATACAGTTGCTCTCTTTTCTTCTTCCACTGAATTTAGCAGAGATAGGCCATTTCCCTTTGATTATCTGTATTTGCTCAGACTGAGCAAGATGGATTTCCTAATCATCATTTGGGGAAGACATCAGCTTAGGAAGCAAATTTGAAACATCCATATTTTAAGGCTTAGGTAAAGACCTGACTCTTCTAAGAAGTTCTGCACCTTCCCTGTCATCTAGATCCCTTGCAGGACCCTTCACAGCCTGGACCTTTCTTATGCCTCTCATTAAATAGGTTTGTAATGCAGAGTTTGCTGACTTTTAGTTCCACTTTCATGCTACAAAATCTTGGTCACACCGCAGAATGTCCTAGAGTTATAGCTAGGACCTTCACATGAATTGGCTCAACTCTGGCCTCCTCCTGGATTTCTGTAGCCCAGGAATCTACTGGTGATGTATTTGCCCACCACCCCAGGTTCTGGTCAGGTTGCTACCAGAGCCACAAACCCTACCCAGAATTAAAGTGGTGCTTCTTCCTCTGTAGAAATGCAGATACTGCCCCTCTCTGCAATTCACTTTGTCCCATTGATCCTGCGTTTCTCTGCTTTTACTCATATCTCACAAAACCCTCATATTAACAGCTTCATTGGCCTTTGCCCTCAGTCTGCTTAAGGTTGCCTCATTTCTGCTTAAGGTTGGTCTTCTCCATTAGATGATAAACTGCATGAGGGAATGAACTGAATATGCTTTGCTCACCCTGTCACATTTTGAGTAGCACAGTTGTGAACATAGGAGTGTTTAGTAAATATGCGTTGAATGCATGCATAAACAAACTATTTTGCTCCTACGAACCCACACCCCACACAGGGACCCATGTAAGTAAGGAAGAAGTTCTAAAGCAAATCAATGCCTAGGAAAAGCCCGACCACCTACCCTGGCCCCTGGTAATATATACCCCAAGTTCATCAGTTATTTAGAGTCCATTCCTGGATTTCAATTTCAGATCTTGAACTTAAGAGACACATAGCTCACATGGTTTTTCCAAATAGACTGGAAGGTTTGAAGTCGGAATCAATATATTCTATCATTTTAGCACTTTCTACCTCATCTAGCACAATGTCTAACACAGAAGATCTTCCCAGGAAATATTTGTTGGCCAAGCCTAATGATCGAGATGAACATTTCCCAGCTTGTCAGAGTCCACATCGACTTACAGCCATCTTCCTGCCAGGGTATGGAAAGGATTTTTGCAGCAACATTTTACTTAAGCTCACCTCTCTGGACATGGTTTATACTACTGAGTATTAATTAGTAATAATTAATAACCAGTATACTACTGGTTAGTAAGTCCTGAGAAACTATTTCCTAAAAATATAGGCAGACCTTAGAAAGCCTAAAATAACCTGTGGAAGATGAACACATCATGACTGACTCCTTCCACATCAGACAAGGGTAGGAGCTCAGTGCTTCCTGATTTACCTCGATTTGCAAGGACTGAACAAAAATATGTAGCCTAGTGGTGCAGGGTCTTTTCCTCAAATAATGTCAGGTCATGGACTCTTGGCTCTGCCAATGAAATGAATTGAATGCCAGGAAAATGCTTAACCCCCAGCTGTGGACTGTTTCAAGTCATGGTTCCCAACAGAGGGCAATTTTCGACCCCAGAAAATACTTGGCAATATCTAGAGACAAGTTTGATTGTCATAACTGGGGAGTTCTATGGATATATAAATGGAAGAGGCCAGGGATGTTGCTAAACACTTACAATGAATGCAAAGAACAAGCCCCAAAACAAAGAATTATTTAGCTCACAAAATGCTGAGGTTAAGAAACCCTGGCCTAGGTAATTCATAAACATAGGTCAAGGGGCACTGAAATCACAGAGCCCTGGGCCCACTATTTAAGGTGCTGGTATCTTTTCCTCTTTCTCGGCTGCATGCCTCTGTGCCCCCAGGGCAGCCTCCTGAATGCTGAGTGTGCACATTTGGGGGCAACTCTGTTTCAGACTTGCAGCCACTGATGTGGCAGGATCCCAGAAGAAGAGGGGTGTGCCTTTATCTGGCTTTTCATCCTCCTCCTTCTGAGTTCATGAGAGTAAGTAGCTTCCAGTTCCACAATTCTGCCTCTTCTATCCCATTCCAGAAAAACGAAGAAGGGGAGAAACAACTGGGGATCAACATAAGGTACACTCACTGCTTAGAAAGGAGGACTTCTACTTGATCTCATGCTCTTGAACATGCTCCCTAGGCAATCTTTTTCTTTAATGCTTTCCCTGTAGCAGGTTTCTGCTCTAACGGCTTCTGTTGGTTGATCAGGCCTAGAGGGTTTGGATCCTACTGACCTGAGTTAGACAAGCTGTGCAATCTTAAACTTCTGAACTTCAATTTTCATTTTATATAAAAGGAAAACTCTATTACTGCCCATTTTTGTTGTGCTATGTAGATTAAATAACCACCCTATCAGCTGCCATGGACCACCAATTCGATTAATACTGACATGAAGATTACCCCATGCCAGGGAATGTGCTAAGTGCTCTATGCATTATCTCATTTAATCCTCGCCTAAACCATTTTTCAGAGGAAGCATAGAAATTTATTTGCTCAAGGTCACATGACTTATAGGTGGTGGAATTTAGAACTTGTAGTCCAAATACTTAGCTCTACTTTAATGATTAAAAAAAAAAACAGCTCTGGCTAGTGTGAAATACTAAATAAATCTCAAAATTTCCCCTTATGCTTTATATTTGTTCTTTACTCTTTAATATTTACTGAGCACCCCTTGTAAGTTAAAGGCTCTGCTTGCTAGAGGAGGTCAGTGCTGAGGTTTCTTCAATACTGCCCCTTGAAGCTTTTGCAGAGAGCAGAGGTAAAATTTCTAAGAGCAGTTCCTGACCCCACCTACCATTCTGTAATGCCTTCTGAGTTCAAATGCTCAGTCCCAGCAAAAAAACATCAAATGTCCTTTACATGTGCTCATGCAGAGACAAATAGATCGGGCCAAATAGCCACACCTATAAAAGGTGAGAGTTACAGGTGTCATCACCTTCTCAGAGAAACTGTCTTGGTCAAAGACCTCTTTTATACAGTCTCCTAGGAGCATGCACCCTTGTCCTTCTCAGAGCCTGTTTAGTCTCATATACATGTGTGGTAAGAATATGAACCACTCCAGACTGCTTTCGCTCATCACTTTTGCACAGGGGTGGTACATTGAAAATGTTCTATAAATAAGGCCAGTGAGTGAACTTGAGTTTCTCCTATGTGCCAGGTTCTGTGTCAGGGGCTTTGCATGCACTACCATGTAAGCATGCCATAGCACTGACATGTCTCTTATCACTTGAGCATGTGTAGTGCTGACAGTTTCCCAGGAGGAAACAGGCTCAGGAGTCTACAGTCACACAGCTGGGAGTCAGGATTTCAACCCAGACTCACCTGGTTGCAAAGTCCCACATCCCTTCAGTATTAGACTAGGGTTTGAAAACTAAATAAGTGTGTAGTCATATGGTAGACGGTATAATCAGCAGTGAAGCATGCAGCCTCCAAATGCAGTTGCTTGGATTCAAGGCTTGGCTCCATCACCCTCTGTGGGGAGTAAGCTTAGGAATTCCCTAAGCTTGCACTGATGGGTTAACAAGGCATAACAAATTAGCCGCAGGATGAACACACCCAAGTCTGGGTAAACAAGATTAGCTAAACAGGGCAAAGGCCCCCAGAATAGGACAAAGGTATAGGAATAGAAAAGCCTCAGGATGAAAGCTTCAAAATGAGGTAAACAAGATTAGGTATTCAGGGCAGAAATGCCTTTCAACTTAGTACAATAGCAGAAAGCTGCTTGCACGGGAAGGAAGGAGCAAAATAGGTAAATAGGTAAACAGGTCTATAGACCACAGCAGGGCGAAGTTGTCCAGAGGGGTGCTAATTAGCAAAAGAAAGGTGTCTTGACCCTGAGGTAGCTTGCTCTTTCTTGGCCCCTAGACCAGTCAGGTAAACAGAGGTGGTGCCTCATGTTTACTATAAACAACCTTCCACCCAGCTCCAGAATGTGTGATGCCTACATGGCAGTTCCTCAGCATATTCTTATCAAACAATCATTGGTATTTAACAGTATCTTGTTAAATTTAACTGTCTTGTGGAGTATACTTGAAGAAACCATTTAGATCATCACTGAGATTTTAAGCTGTCTGTTCATTTTAGAAGCTGAACCAAAGCTGCCTGCAATGCTGTTGATTTGAGGATCAACACGCACGAGCTTTCCTGGGTGACTATACTAACTGGGTCACATCCACCAGGAAGGGCCAATGGGACTAACCCACATTCTCCAGAGCCAGAAACCTGTCTTGCTGTCTGCCAACCCCCCAACTACAATGAAATGAAGGTACTTAAGAACATTTACACAGTGCTTGTGGTGGCCCTGAGTGCTCCAGAGGCTCTTGCTTCTTTCTTCCTGTGTTTAACAGCTGTGTGTGTGTGTGTGTGTGTGTGTGTGTGTATGTGAGAGAGAGAGCGAGAGAGAGCGAGAGAGCGAGAGAGCGAGAGAGCGAGAGAGCGAGAGAGCGAGAGAGCGAGAGAGCGAGAGAGCGAGAGAGCGAGAGAGCGAGCACGAGAGCGCGAGCAGGGGGCCCCAGGTTTGAGATGGGGGGATTCCCTGAGAAGACAGTTCCAAGACAAATGACATTCATCTGACACAGATCAAGGTCAAATGCCCTTGTTGCTAGTAAGGATAAAATCTGAAAAAGCAGCTGGGCATTGCTGTCTTTCCTTAATCGGGGTGCGCGCTCTCGCGCTCTCTCGCTCTCTCTCTCTCCATCAGAGGAGAGGGGGCAAGATGAGAGTGGAAGTTTCTCTTCACCATGTTTGTCTTTTTCTCCAAGCAATGTCTAAGAAGTAAGAAGTCTGGGAGGTTGATATACATTCTCCAAAGAAGATGGAGATAACAAACGTTAACATTGACTGAACCTTTACCATGTGCGGGGCATTTGACGAACATCACTTAATCCATTTAATACAATTTACATAAATGCTGTGATTATTCCCTATTTACAGTTGAGGAAACTGAGGAGACAGAGGTGGGGAAACTGATCAAAGGCCACTTAGCTGTAAGTGGCAAAGCCCAGATTTGAACATGGGCTATCCTGTCTTCTTAACCAGTGTCCGTACTGGTTCCAGAATTCACCATGACTTCTGCAGATGTGTATAGCAGCGGAGGACTGTGCCAGCCCCCAGGGAAATTTTCCTTACTTCATGTGGGAATTCAGTAGAGCACAAAAGTGGCATTAGCTCCATTTTCAAGTGCTCCAGAGAAAAGGCTTACAAGGAAAAATTATGGAGATTCAGAGGTTAGCCTGAATTAGAGAATCTAGCAACAAATTAGAAGTGCAAAAGAAAATTATAAATACAACTATTAAAAAAGAATGAGCAATTATCTAGATATATGGAAACTCCAAGAGAAAAAAAAACACAGGGGCAGAAGGAGGCGTATGGTTGCACCAATTGTGTTGCAAAAGAAAATCTTCATGTTCGTTCATAAATGTGTAGACTTGGCTGGTAACTGCCTCTGGGAGGGAAACTATTTGGAGGGGAGTCAGGGAGAGAGACAATTCTCTATGTAAACCAATTTTCTTAATCTTTAAAATTTTGCACCATGTTTGTATTATTACCTATTCAAAGTGTCCTTTGAAGTTAGAGCTGAGAAACAGAATGGGCTACTCTTTGGGGCAGTGAGTGGACAGGGAATATTCAAATAGTGAAGATAGGGGCGCCTGGGTGGCTCAGTTGGTTGAGCCTCCAACTTCGGCTCAGGTCAGATCTCACGTTTGTGGGTTCAAGCCTTGGGTCAGTCTCTGTGCTGATAGCTAGCTCAGAGCCTGGAGCCTGCTTCCGGTTCTGTGTCTCCTCCTCTCTCTGCCCCTCCCCCTTTCATGCTCTGTCTATCAAGAATAAATAAAACATTTTTAAAAATTCAAATAGTGAAGATATCAGAGATGGTGCAAAGGTACTTTGGAGGGCAGATTGAGATTGGAGGCGTTCTAATCAATCTGCTCTTATTCTAACATCCCCAGAAATGGCAAATTTCACCATATTCTCTGTGAGCACACTATTTTGAGGAAGGCAAATTGTCTGTGACTGAGGGAACCCTCACCATGGCCTTCATGACCCCCAAGCATATGAGGATAAATCTGATTGTGAGTGTTCTGTTTTTGGTAATCATTTATCCTTCAGAAGGCCAAAGAACCTACATTCTATCATCAATTCCTCCCACTGTCCCCTACAATCATGTTCTCTTTTAATAAATTATAAATTCACTTTTCTCTGTCTTCACTGGGTTGGCCACATCATTCTCTTTCTGGGATGTTCTGCCCCAAACTCATGGCTTGCCTGCATCCTATTTATCCCTCTGATGTTAGCTTAAAGACGACATTCCCAGGAAAGTTTTCCTTGACCATTTTATCTAAGCACACCCCTCATTGTTCTCTAGTGCGTTATTTCACTTATTATCTTTATGTATTAAGATTACATTCTGTATTTGCTACAGCTGCCTTAACAACATATCACAAACTGAGTAGGTTAAACAGCATAAATTTATCTTCTCACAGTTCTGGAGGCTAGAGGACCAAAATGTAGAAGCTGACAGGGTTGATTATTCTGAAGGCCTTGAAGGAAGGATCTGCTGAGCCCCTCTCCTAGTTTCTGATGGTTTTCTGGCGATCTTTTACATTCCTTGATTTGTAGAAGCTTCAGATTCATCTCTCCCCTTGTCTTTGCATGATGTTCTATCTGTGTGGCCATCTCAGAATCAAAATCTCTCCTCCTTATTAGGACACCAGTAATGGTGGATGAAGGCCCACCTTAATGACCCCCTTTAAATTCCTTATATCTGCAATGACCCTATTTTCCAACAACTTCACTGTTTGAGGTACTGGGGATTAAACTTCAACACATGAATTTGGGGGGACACAATTCAATATATAACACAATGTATTCACCTCAATTTGTTTACCTGTTTCTTGTCCCTTCACTGGGCTGTGGGCATTTTGTGGGTAGCAGTTATGTCTGTATCCTTTCCAGCTGTAAACCGAGTGCTCAACTCACTGCCGTGCACATCATTTCTATTAGTTTGTCTTTTATTGTTGCTGATTTGTAAACTTTCTTAATTGACTCTAGATAATAATGCTTGGTTGTTTATATAAATTTCAAATATTTTTCCAAGTCTGACTTGCTTTTTAACCTTTGAGATGATTTTTCAGAATCCATTGACAGTTTTATTAGTTTAGATTTTTCATGTACACTCATTTGTGATATGGCCAATACTTTTTCTTTCTTACTGTTCTTGTCTGATTTGGCTTCAAGGGCCTATCAGCTTTACACATGAAATGGAAGTGTTCTATCCTTTTCTAAGGCAGTTAAACAGTGATATTATCTGATCCTTGAACATAAGTCAAACTCACCTGAAAAACTGCCTTGGTATGTACAGAAGGGATTGGGGATGAGGGAAAGAGATCTTTTTAAACTATCATTCTTATTTTCTTTAGTGGTTAAGATCATTTTTTGTGTGTACTATACTTTTTAATAATCATTCAGCTTTTTAGTTTTTCTTGAATCAGGTGTAATATATTTTTAAAGAAAACATATTGATCATGTAAACTAAAGCCTTCACAATTATTGACTGAGAGTTGTAATCAATATTCTGTATTTCTCTTTAACCTCGACCATTATTTTCTCTTCCTTTCCTTGATCAACTTTGCCAGAAGTGTGAAGGGTTTAGTAAGTCTTCTGAAAGACCCAGCAATTGACTTTTTGGTCTATTTTTTCTAGTTTGTTTTTTAATTTTTATTATTTCCTTCCTGTCATGCTCACTCTTCTTTTTTCATAATGTGAGACTTTCAGACATTACCTTTCCTTATGAGGTTTGTAAATTGTCTTGTAGTATTTTCATTATATTTTAGTTCAATATATTAAATTTTCTTTTTTCTTTCACCTATTAGAGGTTTTAATATTTCCAATTATATAAGAATTTAAAATAGTTATCTTTTTGATATTGCTTACTCATTTAATTATTCTAATTAAATTAAATTATTATACCAATTCTTTAGCATTTGAGATTTCTGTTTTGTACATGAACAATTTGATAAATATCTGTCCTCAAAATACCTATTGTCTAATTTGGGTGCTGGGTTCTCTGTCCACTCTATCAACCTTGAGAAATATATTCTTCAAATCTGTTTATGTTCTCATCAAATTTTCACATGCTTTAGTGAGAATCTCTTAGTGTTATATTCCTTTAATCTTTGTCTGAAAACATCTTTATTTTGTTTTCACTCTTTACTACTACCTTAGCTGGATATATATTTTGAAGTTAAAAGTTACTTTTCTCTAGTGCCATTGTTTTTTGTTTTTCCATTTTGCAGTGAGAAGTCTGTTGTTTATTTGCAAACAACATCTATTGTTTATGTTTTTCTGAGATTTCTCTTTGTCTGCTAGTCTGCAGTTTACTCTGGGCCTCAGTGTAGCATGGACTTTCACCTCTGAATTGCACTCCAGTTAATCTGAGGTACTAGAGCTACAGTTCTGATTGGGCCCCGATGTTCATTTCTCTCACTCTCATCTCTGTCAGCCTCTCCTCTATTTCTTTCCCCCCACTCGCAGTTTCTGTCTCATTAACTCACTGTATTTTGGTTTTTGTCTTGTTTTGTTTTGTTTTTTTAGTATCTTTATAGCTCTATTCTAGTTTACAACTTCTCTGTTTTCTGTATCTGGTCTGTTGTGTAGCAAGCACATCAATTAACTTTAAAAGTCACTGACTATGTTTTTAAACTTTCTATTATTCCTATAAATCCTATTTGTTTCTTTAGAATCTTTCTGGTCATTTTTGAGAGAGTCTTGCTTCCCTTTTCTTTTTCTTAAAATTTTCATTTATTTTTGAAAGACAGAGAGACAAAGCCAGCAGGGGAGGGGCAGAGAGAGAGAGGGAGATACAGACTCTGAATACAGGCTCCAGGATCTGAGCTATCAGCAAAGAGCCTGATGCTGGTCTCGAATCCACGAACTGGGAGATCATGACCTGAATCAAAGTCAGACACTCAACTGACTGAGCCACCCAGGCGCCCCTTGTTCCCTTTTTCATAATTTCAATGCCTTCTTTTATATGTTTCATCATTCATATTTCACAGCCTGTCAGTTTCATTACCAGAAGGTTTTAGCATCTGATTCTGATATTTGTTGTGCTAATAACTTATTCTTGAAAGTCGTTTTTGCATGTGTTTTTTTTTCTTTTTAGCTTTACCATTCTAAACAGAGAAGAATGTTTTCTTTAATAAGTTTACAGCTTTAGCTTCAATAGTACGGTCCAGTGTGAGTTCATTTTTTTCAAGTTCATTTTTCAAGTTTCCTTGTTTTTCCCATATGAAGAGACAGTTATTTTAGCACCAGTTTTGAAAAGATGATCTTTTCCCTATTGAATTACGTTGACTGCTTTGTCAAAAACCAATGGATCTGGGGCGCCTGGGTGGCTCAGTCGGTTAAGCCTCCGACTTCGGCTCAGATCAGATCTCAAGTTTGTAGTTTCGAGCCCCGCGTCGGGCTCTGTGCTGACAGCTAGCTCAGAGCCTGGAGCCTGCTTCTGGTTTTCTGTCTCCTTCTCTCTCTGCCCCTCCCCCTCTCATGCTCTGTCTCTTTCTGTATGAAAAATAAATAAAACATTAAAAAAAATTCAATGGATCATATATGTGTGTGTGTTTCTGGTGTCTCTATTCTGTTCTATTAATCCATATGTCCATAAGAATGTCAATACAATGCTATCTTGATTATAACCATTTTATAATACTTCTAGAAATCAGATAGTATAAGTTCTCCAACTTTGTACTTCATTAAAATTTCTTTGACTATGTTGGGTATTTGCATTTCCATATACATTTTAGAATCATCTTTTAAAATTTTTACAATAAAGCCTGCTTGGATTTTCATTAGGACTGTACAAGATTTATAGACAAATTTTAATAGAACTGACATATTAACAACATGGAGTCTCCTAATCCATGAATTTAGTATGCCTTCCTATTTATTTAGGTTTTTAAATTTTTCTCTCAGCAGAGTTTTGTGGGTAATATATTTTGCTTAATGGTTTTGCTTTTTGTTTGGTGATAAGTGGTTATTTATGTTTTACTTCTAATTATTTCCATTTTATAAAAATATAAGTCACTTTTGTGTATTTACCCTGTGACCTTCCTAAATTTATTTATTATTCTAGTAGTTTTTGAGAATTTTTCCCTGTATGCAGTGTTTCCTATAATTATTAATTCTTACCTTTTTCCTTTCTAGGCAATGTGTCTTTTTTCCTCTTCCTGCTTTTAAGAATTTTTTTTATCACTACTTTTTAGCAATTTAATTATGATGTACTGTAGTGTGATTTTCCTTATGTTTATCTTACATCAAGATTTGTTGACCTTATTGAATTTATATACTTTTCATTTTTTTGAAAAAATTATACAAATTATTACTTAAACCACCCCCCCCCCACCCCCCACTGTCTTTTCTGGGATTCTAAGCACACATAATTAGTTTACTTATTGTTGCCTCATAAGTCACTAAATTTCTCTCTTTTTCCTCAATTATTTTGTTTCTTTACTTTAGTTCAGGTAGTCTTCCTCTTTTGCCTTTAAGCTCAGTCGTTTCTTCTGCAAAGTCAAATTGGCTATTAATCCCATTTCGTGAATTCTTTGTTAAATATAATGTAATTTTCAGCGATAAAAGTCCCACTTGGTTCTTTATAACTTTTATTTCTCTCCTTACTATGTTCCAATTCCTTTTAAATAACCGGGAATATTTGTAACAGGTATTTTAAGGTCGTTGTCTACTAATAGCATCATCTCTTATTTCTGGATCTGTGTCCCGTTACTGTTTTCTTTCTCCTGGACATGGGTCACATCTTCATGTTTAATTATTAAGTCAAGTAGTATTTGATTGGATACTGAACATTGTGAGTTTTATATATTAAATATCAGAATCTCTGGTCTTCTTTTAAAAAGTATTGGACTTTATTTTGGGAGTCAAGTAGGTTATTTGTAGGTCAGGCTGATATTTTGAATCATGTTTTAAGATTCCTTAGAGTCAGCCTGAAGTAACTCCTACTATACTGCCAAATTTAGTCCACCTACTCCGGTATGTAAGGTGTTGTCTTATGGGGTTTCTACTGAGCACCTTCAATATCCTACGATTACCCTTATTCTAGCATTTCAGAATGCAGCCATCTCCCTGCATGAGCCCTGTGAATTGATCAAAATGCCATCTCAGAGTTTTCTTTTGGTTGTTCTCATACAGTTTTTATCCTGCACATGTTCACTTTAATATTAAGCAACAGAATCAAAGGGACTCTATACAACTTCCAGAAATTTTTTTTATAGTTTCCTCTTTTCTGGTATGCTTGCTTTCCAAGGTACCCTATTTCAGTTTTCAGAAGTCACCAAGTCTACTGTGATCTGCTTGGGTTCTCCCTCTCTATATGGCAGTCTGGAAAGTGTCTGCAGGCAGAAGTTAGGACAATAGAAAGCTTACCTTATTTGTTCCCCTTCTCTTAGGAATTATAGCCCTATATGGTGTTTTGCTCATTATTTTAAAAAAATTGTGTCATTTATTTTGTCCATTTTTTTTTAATTTTTAAAAATATCTATTTTTGAGAGAGAGAGAGAGCATGAATGGGAGACGGGCAGAGAGAGGAGGAGACACAGAATCCAAAGCAGGCTCTAGGTTCTGAGCTGTCAGCACAGAGCCTGATATGGGTTCAAACTCACAAACTGTGAGATCATGACCTGAGCAGATTGGACGCTTTATCGGCTGAGCCACCCAGGTGTCCTGGTTTTGTCCAGTTTTCTAATCATTCATGGAGGAATTAAAGTTTAGTTATTCCATCATGCCCAGAAGCAGAAAACCCCAAGACTCTTTTTGTATGAATTTTACAACTTAGTAATTCCTGGAGCAAACAGATGGTATAAAATTCAAACTCCAAAGATAAGCGAAGACATACTTATAAATTTTCCAGAGAGGTTTCTTTATACCTTGAGTTTAGAACATGGTACAGTAAACTTTTAGTGTCCCATTGTTGATGGGCACACTTTTTTCTTCAGTTGTAGTCTTTCACTAAAGTTGTAATCCTTAGAAGTTTCTAGTTTTACATAGGCAAATTAATTCAAGATTCCTCAAATAACTGAGGCCCAAGATTTTGGCTATTACATACTATTTTTTGTTGATATATGCAAGTTCTTACATTATAAATAATATCAGCTCTAGCTGCCATCCCTAAAACTCACTGCAGGCATTCAGAGTAACAATATCCATGATTTCTCTCTTTTTCTGTTTCTTTTTGGTTTTGACTCCTTGGCATTTTCTTTACTTTCTTGAGTGCTTAGCTAGCACTTACAAGGATGTTTGTTATATTTTCACTTCTAGGTGTCTTTCAGAGTATGTAGTCAAACTGTCTTACAAGATTTTTAGTTTACCTAACCAGCCATAATGTCAGAAATGAAAACAAACATTATGTTAAGCATATTTTTATGCCATTAGACAGCTATTAGTATTAATGGTTTTATGATGTTCTAAAATTAATCTTATTTGCCTAGCTTGTCTCCATTATTTGACCTCTAATATATTTATGTAATTCCTACTATTGTAACCAGTTCTCTTAATACAGTAAATCCTTTCTTCCCTTTTTCATAACTTCTCTTAAACTCTAGGAAGTAGAATTTTGAGGCTGCAGTACATGAACATGTTTAAGATTCCCATCTAGTTGCTACGAAGCTTCCTAGCTTCTATATCTCAGTAGTCCAGTGAATAAAACTGAAAGAGGCTTCAGACTGAATAGGAGGAGGATATTGGTTTTCCAGTTTTCATTCTTTTATGAATAGTAAAGAAAGTTAAACTAATTCCTGGAAAAGATAGCTCTTTGTGGCCTGGAGACATATCCAACACAAACACTAAGTCCTCTAACAAACCTCCAAGTAGTGACACTGCAGAAATGCAGCAACTCTATTTGCACGCCTGTTATGCCAAGAAGGATTTTCAGTAAATACCAGCATTTCCTACTTTGTTACAGGTGATTCTAACATAAAATAGCTTATGAAAAAAGTACCCCCCTATCACATTTTTTAATGAAAGTGTTTATTTCAAATTGGTTGTTTTCCATTGCTCTCTGAAAAATACTTAGGCATGTTCACAAATGTTCATTCTAGCCTAAGCAGCCCAGGAGTAGAAAATCTGTAGGAACAATTGCTTGCCAGGTGAGAGGTGTGCCAGAAAAGGCCAGGAGTTTTTTTGGAATATCTCCAAATAAAGGTTCTCAAATGCACTTGAGAGGCAGTAGCCTGGGTGTCAAGGATGTTGAGTCCCATTCTGCCAATTTCTAGCTGTGGGAGAGCTACCTTCTCTCGCTGTGCCTGGTTTCCTCCTTGGTAAAAGAGGGTTTTTTTCTGTGATCCTCAAAATCTTTTCCAATATTTCCATAGGCTAAATAGAATTGGTCAACTAACTTTCTGAATTTCATAGAGGTTAACCAATTCTTTATGACTTTTATTCACTTTTATTTTGTTTATGCTATTATATCCCTTGTTTAAAAGAAAATCACAGGCCCCAAATGGCAGTATTCAGGTTAAGACCTGAAAAATTTACTGATGGACCCCTTTAAGCACCCTTTAGGAGGGCAACCTTGCCTAAACTGCATTCTTTGCTAATAAATTCTTTTCTTTTTTTTTTTAATGCCCTCTATTTGTCTTTACTTTGTTTATCTCAGGGGAGATGCCCTCTACTTATTAGATGGGATGCTGCCTGGTTCATGAATTCTTTAATAAAGCTAGTTAGATCTTCAAGTTTATAAAGATGAATTGTGTTTTTAACACCCTTAGTAAGTTGTATAGTTATAATGTCTCTGTTTTCCATTAATCTGTAAAGATATTTGGGGTAGAAAACTGTCCCATACATTCTCCATATTCTCAGGATCACATACTTAGCGTGTAAGAGTTGCTCAGCAAATATTTGAATGCACATGAGATTTCTAATATAAAATTCATTTACTAATGCCATTTAAGTGATTTCTTGCTAATGTTTATTTGTATGTCAGAAGTTAGTAGTACACATTTTTATATTTTCTTTAATCTTCCATTTTGTTTATTATCTTCCCAGATGTACTCAAGCAGTTCATTCCTTAATTTTTTCAAATCACTGTGTGTTTGTGTAGGCATTCCAAGAACTGACATGGTGCTTGGAAAATGAAGTGCTCAATACATTTTTGATGAATATGTTTTCTGCATGCGACAAATTGTAATCACAGCACTAGATCAAATAGGCCTAAGGTTTTTGAGTTTAAAAACCTGTGCTTTGCTTTCTTAAATGTGCTTCCAGCTGCAGATTAATCTAAGCCTTCTTTTGTGCTTGTACTGATTGGTTATCCCCAGAGAAAACATTGTTGACCACATATAATCCAAATTCTTTAGGAATTGAGCCCAGTTTCTATATATGCAACTCTCTGGACTGGGTTTTTTCTTATCTCAGAGATGCTCCACAGTCCCTTTATCTGCAGTGAATATTTCTATTGCATATTTTACAACTGATGTCAGTGGAAGCTCCAGAGGAGAAATAAGGACAGCATATAGAATGGAATCTAGAGAAATGACTGATATGTGGAGATTTTACCCCAGTTGGCCTGGCCTTCAATCTCTGACTCTCATCAACCTCATCTCATCTCATCTCTACTTAATCTAACATGTGGGAGCAACAGCTTTGGTTAGTTTTAGTCTTATTTTCTCTCTGTGTCTCTCATATATACACATACATACTCATTGTGGAAAGAATAGTGTAGTGGCTAAAAAGCAGACTTTGAAATGGAACAGACTTAGTTTAAATCTCAGCCTTGCCACCTAGGTTTTCATTTGCTTTATGACTTTAAATGCACTTGTATTATTTTTTAGTTTTAGTTTCTTTTTTTTAGCTTCTTTATCTGTCTATTGGAGATAACAATAGTATTTCTTAGCTTGTTGTTGAATGAAGGAAATGAAATAATTTAGGTAAACTTCTTAGCACCATGGCTGGCATATAGTAAGTTTACAATTAATGGTGATTCTATCTAGCATACAATCTATTTAAGTGCACAGCTCTCTTCTGATATCTTATGATAAGTAAGATTACTGAACTTTTCCACTTTTCCTTTTCTGTTATGATACATTCTCCTTGTCTAAGCCCTACATAAGCAAGAGACTTCCCTGAATCAGGACTTAAGGAGATAAATAAGCACATCATACTTCACTTATGGGAAAACACATGAGAATCTTGAAAAGAGAGCTCTGAGGAAGCCAAATAAGTTCAATTGAATTCAAGCATTAAAAGTTCTCATAACTGACTCATGAGACAGCTTATCAGGCCCTTTCTAAAAGTGCCTATGTTTAGTTCATAAAGAATTCTTAATTTTTTAATGTTTACTTTTGAGAGAAAGAGAAACATGCACACACACACACACACACACACACACACAAACAAGGAGGGGAGGGGCAGAGAAAGAGGGAGACAATCTGAAGCAGGCTCCAGACTCTGAGCTGTCAATACAGAGCCTGACTCAGGGCTCAAACTCAAAAGCTGAGAGACCACAACCTGGATGTTTAAGGATTGAGCCACCCAGTTGCCCCAGTTCATAAGCAATTCTAACAATTCTAACCTCTTAGATATGGTCCCCATCTCTAAGAGGGAATGGACTTTCTGCACCAGGAGATGTGCAGATTAGAAGAAAAGCACAGCTCATTGTGAAAGTGCCAAGAGCCTAACCACAAGGGAAGAGAGAGAAGAAACAGTAATGTTTATTTGTTAAACAAAGAAATTATTTATAGCGTTTCCCCAATTACATTCTTTTTTATAGGATATCAAGGCATACTAGGCAATGAAAGAGTTTCTTGATTGAAAGGTATGGAAAACATTGGGTTAAATAAAGCAAGATAGATTACCCTTTTGTATGGCATCACAAAGTCATTATTATGTTGAAGTATATTCAGGAACTCTAAGGAGGATGTGTGGGTATAGTATATGGGGATTCCATATACTATAACCAAGTCTACTTGGCTACTGAACCCATTTTTATGGAATATTCATGGCACTAGCATTTCATAGAACCTACTTTTGGTTGCTCTGATGTCAGGCCTATATACAAGGCGTCAAACAGCCCAACGCTTGTCAACAAGTAATCAGGGCATCCCAGCAGCATAGTGGTATTAGAGTGATATCACAGAGTTTTGTGAAAAGATTAGAATGTATTTAATGTCATATTTTAAAAAGAAGTAAATACATTCAAACTAGCTACTTTATTTCTCAGTATTAAATCTTAGAAATATAGAATTCTGCATACCTTTGTAAGATTATTCCTGCATGTGTTATTTATAATGTAAAAACACTTAACGACTAAAGGTCCATTGGTAAGAAATTGCTAAGGTATTGATGGAATACCATACGAGTGTTCAAAGAAGTGGTAGTTTTACCTGTGTTGACAGGGAAATAGACACTCAACATATTGTTGGGAAAAAAAAGAGTGTAGCAGGTTACATATTTATTTTACACATTTATTTTAAAGTCACACACACACATAATAAACTGTGTTTTTGGATGTATGTGGGGAGCAAGAAGAATTTTTACTGTACTATTTCTTCTTCCAGTTACAATATAGAATGTTATAAGAGACTGAACCCTGACAATAAGATAACGTTAAATAAACCACAAAATCATATTAAAAAATTCTTCAGAGAGCTAAGGATACAAAGAAACCTAAATGAAATAAACCAAAAGTCATGAGCTACTCCTAGAGGAGGATGACAGATCTTCTTTCCTCCCTAAAGGAATGGCTAACAGAGGCTCAAAGCTGGCATAAATAGATTAAGTGAGAGACAAGTCCAATTTATAACAATTTTTTTTCATGGCCAAGTGGTCAGGTGTGGGCTGGCATGACAAATTAGAATCCTGAACAAATGCAAACCAAGACAAGAGTTCGCTCACTTTATAAAGTGCACAGGATTTGAGTACCAAAATAAGCAGTAAACCAGGAGATTTTCCTCTATGGAGAATGGGCCTTCACCAAATGTAAGGCAAGGTACCCATTTTTTTTTTAAGCAGGAATTTTCTGATGGCTGGTGTCAGAGTACTATGATAGAGAGATTTAATAAAGCACAAAAAACTAAGAAGCTGATGGCTGTGTCATAAAAAAGACAAACCTCATACAATTTGGGGAACTGGAAACTTAATTGTAAAGTATAGCATGTTCTCAAAACTCTCAATAGTAATGAGATTCCAAGCCCTGATGAAAGGAGAACTCTGATCTTGCCGTCAAATCTGTTGAAGTCAACAGTGAACTGAATTTAACTAAAACTGCAACAATTCCCAGAACCAGCTCAATTGTAGGTTAGATGATTAGATGGACTTAAGTTTCTACATCAGCAGTCTGAATGGAAAGGGAATGCTCTTTTCAAGGAGTTATATTTTATTCTATGGTTCTTTTTATACACAATGTTCAACATACAACCAAAAATTATGAGATGGTCAAAGAAGCATAAAAGGTGATTCATAATCAGAAGAAAGAAAAGCCAATACAAGGAATACAGTGCTAGAATTAGAAGTAAGACTTTAACTGATCAATATATTAAAGACTCTAGTGGAAGAAAGTGGGAAATTTACAAAGATATGTAGAATTTTAACTAAGAATTAAAGCTATAAAAAAGAACTCTATTTTTTATATTGTGTGAGATTGTATCATTTATATTTTAACAGTGAGAAGACATGTATTGAAATTTTAAAATCTTTACATGTGCAATGGTTAAAGTGCAATTCAAATACTTTAGAAGGAATCTCAACTCTATGGAACAACTCTGGTATAGATTTACACACATCCTGAGGTTTACTGGCAATAATGTTTCTAGCATACATGGAGGCAATCATTCAATGAAGTTCTTCAGATGGACATCGAGACATTAAAATGGTGACCACACCAATGGTACTTCTGAAAGTCTATATGTAGGAAGTAGACTTTTCAATCCCAACAATATGATTCCAGGAAAAACAATTGTCCCTAAAGGAGAGAGAGCAGCATTGTTTTCTCTGGGAAGAGACTTTTTACTTCTGTCTCTTCAAGGAGCTGTAGCAGATTCTTATGCAGTTATGGGCATAATGTTATTATAGAGTAATGGACATGCTGTCCAGGGTGGTCAAGTTCATTCCTGGGATGGATGTGGCAGAAACCAATAAATTTTGGTTAAAATATTTGTTTGATTCACCAATTTAAAATATATATTTGATTCATTACAGGAAATTGTTGCCTTTTCAGGGCAACGTCCTTTGTAAGATGCTACTAGTAGAGTTAAAATATGGGTAAAACTGAAAAACGTAGAGAGGTGTATCAATAGGGTGAATGGTGCTTAAAATTTAATGAGATAAAACCTTAATCAGGGGATGTAAATAATGATGTATAGTCTCACTTTATAACATGCTTCCAGACACTCACCTGTAAGTTCTCATCAAGCAGAGAAGCTCTTTAGTCATGATCATTGTGGCACACATTTTCGATTTTTTTATACATGTTTTCTAGCTCATCATGAACTAGTTATTATGTTCCTATATTCCCTTGAGGACT
This sequence comes from Suricata suricatta, assembly GCF_006229205.1. NCBI lineage: Eukaryota > Metazoa > Chordata > Mammalia > Carnivora > Herpestidae > Suricata > Suricata suricatta. Next base: position 98,339,923 of record NC_043705.1, on the reverse strand, counting down.
GAGAATCCGGAAGACTATGCATCCTCACTTCTTCTCAGTGATGGTAATGACCAGAACAAGGTTGGTCTGCATGTATCACATGCATCCTTTGACCAGAAATTTGTAGCTGTTCATTCAACAGCCCCCTTCCAAATCCTCTATAAGATTTTGTGCATTTCCTAAAAACTTAAAATCAAGTGTTTTTTTTTTTTTTTTTAAAGAAGTGAAAACTGAGGTACAGATTACTGGTGAGTTGTGGAGTCCCTCTAAACGCATAAGTGGGAGAAATCCAAAAGAGATGTTGTAGAGCTGAGGGAGACATAATTCCTAGGGAAGAAATTTTTTTTCATTCTATGAGAGTTCTGCTTCTTATACTCTGGATTAAGATATGGCAAAATAATAATTTAAGAATGAGATAGAGGGGAATAAAATTAGTGGGTCGAACTGTTACTTCCAATTTCAAACACTGGCTCAGAAATAGTCTGTGCCTGCTGAAGAACAAGCTGAAATATACAGCTATGGTGGTTTTTTGTTGGAAGGAATGTTAAGCTTTTGCTTATCAGTCACCTGTACGGGGGAGAGGAGTGTAGAAGGACAAGAAGAAATGGCAAGAGGAACATATGGTCATCTCTTTCTGCTGCCCAAGGTTTTACAGAACATGCTGTTCTCTAGGACCTCCTACCTCCATCAGGAATAAGCTTATGTGCTACTTTTGGATCTTGATCCACTGGCTTGAATCCAGTTTATTTCTCTCCTCAGGGGTTAAGAATGAAGACAATCGTGGGGGCATATACAGCATTGTGAAGATAAATTTCACCACACCATTTTCAAACAAAATGTATTTTTCTGTTCCTGATTCCAAATCCCTGTCAAACATGTATTTGCCTATGATACATGTTTAGATAATGTCTAAAAAAAAATTGGACACTGGCTTAGGGTATTTGGCTTGTAGGTGGGGATTTTTCTTCATCCATTGGAAATATACAAGTCCTCCATTGGGTTCCTGATTGCCCTCATAGTCAAATATGGTATTTTTGGTTTCTGGTTACTTAAATAGAATTTCAATTTCAGTGGAAGTAAAGCAAAAAGGCCATATGGAGAAGTAAGAGAGAGTCAAGTTTGTTTTCTTGTTTCATGCAATTTATAATCATTTGTATGGCTTATTCTTTTGGGGGGAAGGTGTATGGCTCATTCTTAAAGTTTAGTCCTGACTACTGATATCCTTGAGAGTGGAATGTAAACCATTTCTAAAATAGTTGGGCATCTGAACCTTGGATAACCCTCAAAGTTTCTTGGGAACAATGGAGCATTTCTCCATTTCTCCACAGATATGTATATGTGATAGACATGCTATAGTCAAGTGCCAAGTGTATAAATATTTGTGGAATGCCTTCCATGTGCTCAATAATGTGCTAGTTATTTGTAAAAGATAAAATGAGATGGAGTCCTTGTGCTTCTATTCTCTGTCTGGACTACTGTCATAAGTACTTTACTTACCCTTTACATTGCTCCTGCATTGTTATCTTTCTAAAGCCCTGATCTCAATGCATTCTTTTTCATTGCTTACTAAAGTTCAAATGAACACCCTCTGTGAACTAATTGCATACTATTTTTGTTTACTTATCTCTTCTGTACTGATTAGGCAAATAATTTTCCCCCAACAAAATTCCTAGAAAATTCAGGGTTTCATATGTTTGATCACCGTGCTTCCTCTGAATGAATAATTCTTTCTCAGGCATTTGGCCCATCTATATCCTTCAAGGCTAACATTAAATGCCATCTTCTCCCAGGATTCTTCCTTCATATTCTACCTATGTCCACTATTTTCTCCTCCTCCTTGTATTCTATAGTGCCATTATTCTTTGCAGCTTTACCCTGAACAATGAAGTTATGTCAATATTCTCGTCCTGGAGTTATCAAATATTTCCTTGCCAAAGCTGCATGTGTCTACATTTAATATCTCACTTTTCTTTTAAAGAAGTTTCCAGTACAACAACCCCTTGGAAAAATCAATGTTTGGTTTCTAGGCATATGGATTCACTATCTTATCATATTTCCAGGCAATCAAGTCTTTCTACCTCATCAGTCAGTCCATCATGTTTTCTCATCAATGCTGATTACATTTGTCTAATGTTGCAAGTTGTTTAGCTGCTCTCAGAATGAGTTTTGTGGGATTTTTTTTTTTTAACCATAAAGGTCCATTTAAAGCAGAGATAAAAGATGTCAGCTACTATAAATGTAGGTAAGGTGGGCCATTTATATAGTTATAATCTCTAATATAATACAGAAGTTTTAATTACTGGAATATTCTTCATAAAAATTTAAAAATGCTTTGAGGTCAAGGGATACATTTCATCCCTCTTTATATTCACTTAATACCTTGTACAGTGCCATGGATATAGCAAGAGCTTATTGAACATTGTTGAGCTGAATAGTTTCCAAAAGGGAAAGCCATGTTAGTGTTTCTCTTCCTAAGATGTTACTATTTTATTTCATGAAAAAGACCCAACAGAGCTTATAAAATACGATCAAGGTTTCTTACCAAGATATTTTTCCCATGAAATCACAGCAAAAGTAACACATTTTTTTATTCTAGCCATTAAAATATCATTTGGTGGTAGTTCTCTCCTCTCAAGTTAATAGTCCTTAACAAAGAAGCTATACTACAGAAAATGCAGGCATTGCCTTCAGAGTAGAAATGTAAATAGCTATAATTTGTTCTCCCCATTTTTCAAATATATATCATCTGGTTTATCCCTTAGCCCTGGAGGACCATTTTCAGAATTATTTCCTCATGATCCATTCTCTATCCCATTCTTGCCCTGGATATATTCCTGTACTTATCATTAGCTCACCAGGATATAATAACCATTTCTGTTTATAAAGGTATTCATTATCTCATAGAAGTTTGAAGAAAGTTATCAGAACCCAATTATTTTATACCAGGATTCTACAATGGAGCCATAGATTGTGGGCATTTGGGATTGGGCTCTCTCTCACTAATAAACTTTTGCCAAAACTACAAGATTCAGTTAGTACTTAGAAGTCCATTCCAACTGCTTTCTCTTCTGGCAAAAATTTTAAAGCCCCAGGTCACTATGCTATACCTCATCAATTCATGATGCCTCTCTTCTCTGATTTATGTACCATGAAGTTGGGAAACTGCCTAGGACAACTGGTGCTAGACTTCCAGTCTGGGGGTTCTCATATGGTACAGTTTTACTTCGGGGTTCAAATGGATCCTTATCTTATATTCCTGTGAGAGCGGTCTAGGAAATGTAAGAAAAAAGACCCACATATACTATTAAAACAAGACATAGATGATTTATGTGGTCAATTGATCCATGACAAAGGAGGCAAGAATATGTAATGGGAAAAAGACAGTCTCTTCAATAAATGGTGCTGGTAGAACTAGACAATTACATGGCAAAAGAATAAAACGAGACCACTTTCTAATGCCAAATACTAGAATAAACACGAAATGAATTAAAGATCTAAATTTGAGACCTGAAATTGTAAACTCTTAGATGAGAACATAAGCAGTGATTTCTTTGACATTGGCTATAGCAACATTTTTCTAAATGTGTCTCAGAAGCCAAGGGAACAAAAGCAAACAAACTATTGGGTCACATCAAACAAAAGTTTTTGCACAGTGAAGGAAACTATAAACAAAACAAAAAAGCAAGATATTGAATGGGAGAAGTTATTTGCAAATTATATATCTTATAGAGGGTTAATATCTAAAATATATTTTAAAATTCCTATAACTCAACTTCCCCCACTTGAAAAAATTGATTATAAAATGAGTGGAGAACCTTAGTAAACTTTTTTTCCTTTTTTTTTCTTTAGAGAAAACACACAGATGGCCAGCAGATAAATAGAAAGATACTAAGCATCACTAATCATTGGGGAAATGCAAGTCAAAGCTACAGTGAATTACTATTTCTTATCAGTCAGAATGGCTAGTACCAAGAAGATAAGAAACAACATCCTTGCTGAGGATGTGGACAAAAAGGAATTCCATGGATTTTTGGTTGGAATGTACACTGGTGCAACTTCTATGGAAAATTATATGACATTTCGTTAAAAAAGAAATACCATATGATTCAATAATTCCACTACTGGGTATTTACCTGAGGAAAATGAAAACACCAATCTGAAAACACATATGCATCCCTATGTTTATTGCACCATTATTTACAATAGCTAAGATCTGAAAGCAATCTCAGCTTTTATCAACAGATGAATGGATAAAGATGTTATATATACATATATAAGAGACTATTACTCAGCCATAAAAGTGATTGAAATCTTTTTATTGAAATGGATGGACCTAGAGGGTATTATGTTAAGTAAGCCAGAAAAAGAAAAATACCATGTAATTTCATTTATATGTGAAATCTATAAAACAAAAACAATGAATAAACAGAGCAAAATAGAAACAGATTCACAAATACAGAGAAGAAACTGGTGGTTGCCAGAAGGGACAAAGCTAGGGGGGATTAAGAGATACAAACTTCTAGTTATAAAATGAGCTAAGTCACAGAGATGTAAGGTACAGCATAGGAAATATAGTTAATAATGTTTTAATAACTATATATGGTGGCCAATGGTAACTAGACTTATGTGATGTATACATAAATGTTCAATCACCATCTCACATAATGAAGTAACTTAATAATGTATGTCAACTATACTTCAGTTTAAAAAGAGAAAATTATAAATACTCCAGAAAAACAGGATAAAGACATCAAGATGTAATTTACAAGAGGATATAAACATGAGCCTTGAATATATGAAAAGATATTCAACTTAATTCATATTAAGACAAATGCAAGTTAAAACTTGCTGACATACTATAGATCATTTATCAGATTGGCAAAAATTCAAAAACTAATGAATACTTTTTGTTCCCATGGCTGTGGAATATCAAGCACTCTCACACATTTCTAATAGGAATGCAAAAAGGTAGAAATGCAAAATCCTATGGAAGGGAATTTTGTACCAGCTACTAAAAGTACATAGCAACTATCCCTCAACCCAGCAGTATCACTTATAGGAATGTATCCTGAAGATATACTACTAACAGTACAAAAAATACATGTACACAAAGAGCTACTACTTGCAGTATTATTTTTAGGAAACTATTTAAATGCCCTATACTTATAGGAGATTGATTAAATAGATCATGACCTTTATATTCAAGGACTATTATACAGCTACAAACAAAGAATGAGAAAAATCTCTGTGAACTGATGTGATTTTGGGGAGATATTAAGCAAAAAAGGGAAGTTGCAAAAGAGCTTAAAAGCAATACTGCATAAAAGAGGAGGAAATAAGAGAACATATGTACACCTACTTATCTTAAAACAAATAAACTGCATTTATAAGAAATAATATAACACTAAAAGGAAACAGGAGAAAGAACTATTCCAATGAATTTATGAACAGAGTATTTGATCATATACTTTCGGTCCTGTATAGGATTTCAAGTGCATGCAGAACATTTTACCAAAATGGACCCCATCTGGCCATGAAGCAAGTCTCAACAAATTTAACAGGATAAAAATCAGAGAGAGGATGTTCTCAGACTGCAATGGATATAAGATAAAAAGAAATAGCAGAGAGGTAACTAGATACTATTTTCCCCCAGGCTGAAAACTAAGCAATAAGCTGATAAATACCCTGTGGGGCAAAGAAGAAATCATAATGGAGGCTTAGGAAAAGTTCTGAACTGAACGATAATTAAAATAGTGTATCAAAATTTGTAGGATGTAGCTAAAATTCATGCTTAGAGGAAAATTATGAACATAGATGAATATATTAGGGGAAAAAAGCTAAAAACCATCTAAATATCTTTCACAAAGAGATAAAGGGGGAAAGAAATGTTTAATAAACAAAAATATACAGTAGATAGAATTGAAAAAATTCAAAAGGTATAACAGAAAAAACTACAAAAAGTGATAACCTCCTGGAAAGACTCATCAAGAAAAAGGGAAGACACAAATAACCAATAACATGAAGAGAATTAAAGGAATATTATTTAAGATTCATCTGATAAGAAAATATTATTAGAAGATACTATAAGCAAGTTTATATCAATAAAATTAAAACCTTAGATGATGTGGACACATCCCTATAAATTAAAACCTATAATTGACATAAGAAGCAGAGGAAAATGTAAATAGCCCTATAGCTATTAAGCAATTGTTCATTATTTAAAACATCCCCACAAGAGGGGCGCCTGGGTGGCTCGGTCGGTTAAGCCTCCGGCTTCGGCTCAGGTCAGATCTCACGTTCGTGGGTTCGAGCCCCGCGTCAGGCTCTGTGCTGACTGCTAGCTCAGAGCCTGGAGCCTGCTTCCGGTTCTGTGTCTCCTTCTCTTTCTGCCCCTCCCCCTCTCATGCTCTGTCTCTCTCTGTATCAAAATAAATAAAACATTAAAAAAAATAAAAAAATAAAAAATAAAACATCCCCACAAGAAAATCTGGAGACCATGTAGCTTTACTGCTGATTTCTTCTAAAATTTAAGGAATTAATAGCACTGATTTTATCCAAAGTGTTCTAAAATGTAGAAAAATAGGAAAGGATTCCCAATTTGTTTTACATGGCTAGCACTGCCTTGATACCCAAACCGGATGGACAACTTATATGAGATAAGAGAGAGAAGAAAGAAAGAAAACAATATTATTGTAGGTCTGGTTCAAGTTGGTAACATAGGAACCTTCTGAACTCTCCTCCTTCCATAAACCACTGAATCTACAGCTACTTATGGAGCAATTTTCTGTGGAAGCCATCTATAAACCAGCTGAGCAGCCTGTATACATCAAGGCAAAAGAGAAAAATAGTTATTTCACCCATATCAAAATGGCTGGGAAGGACAAACACAGGCTTTCCATAAACCTGACCTCTAGCACAGCACTACATAATTGAGAGGCAAGTCCCAACCTCTCCCTAAGCAGCAAAAAGTTTTGACACTACATCTATGGCCCTAACTTTTAAGAATCCCACTTGAGGATGGGCCCCCCAGACACCTAGCTCTGAAAGCTAAAGGGCTGTTGTCCACAAGACACACAAGACTATAGCAAACAAATAAATGGTCCATAAGGGGGTTGTGTGGACTCAGTGGAGCTATCTGCCAAGGCTCAATAGAAAGGGAACAGGAAAAAAACCCTCTCATCTCTGTCTTTCTTTGAAAGACGCCTATTTGCATACTTTAAAAGCTGCTGCTAGAGGGTCACCCTTTTATTATTTTTTAATACTTTATTTATTTATTTTGAGAGAGAAAGAGGGAGGGAGGGAGAGGGAGAGAAAGAGAGAGGGAGGGAGAGTGAGATGGAGAGAGAAGGAGATGGAGGGAGATGCAGGGAGGGAGGGAAAGAGAGAGAGAGAGAGGAAGAGAGGGAGGGAGGGAGAGAGAGAACAAGCAAGTAAGGGAGGGGCAGAGAGTGAGGCAGAGAGAGGATCCCAAGAAGGATCTGTGCTGACAGTGTGGAACCATATGCGGGGCTTGATTCCATGAAACCACAAGATCATGACCTGAGCCGAAATCAAGAGTCAGACACCCAGGCACCCTATGGGTCAGACTTCTAATTTAACATGCATTTAGGGGCATTCATGATCCTCCCTGGAGACTGGGGCAGCCAGCAGATACGGTCTTCACCTTCTCCTCCAGCCCACTCCAATTTGTCAATATCTTCCTGGAACAAGCTTATACACACATTTGGTGGCCCAGCTATTGTGGGTGTTAAGTAATGTTTCTATTCCTAGATTGCCTCGTTCTGGTAGCTAATGGAGCCTGCATTCTTGAGTCCAACAAGACTGTAGTAAACAAGGAAACCATGCTTACCAGGCTATCCTCCCAGGACTCAGGGCAGAGAGAAAAGTCAGAAGCACCCATGTCCAAACTTTCCCCGAAAAAACCCTTATTTGTATTCTTTAAAAGCTGCTTTCTGGAGATCAAACTTCTAATTTAGCATGCATCAAAAAGCTGACTGTTATTCTCCATCAATGACAGGAAAGTCCAAGGATAGTGACCTTTAGTGACCTTTTCCAGTTACCAGTAACACAAGGAGCATGTACACACAACTGGTGCCCCAGATTTTGTGGTGCTACCCAAGGGATGAACTTAGGATCATCTGGATCTGATAACCAAAGGGGCTTGCATTAACAAGACCTGCAGATTTTGAGCAAATAAAGAAGCAGTTATTAATAGGTTCAGGAGCAGCCCTGATGGGTATATGCTCAGACTCAACACAGAGAGAGCAGGCAAAAAAGCCTATCTCCCAGTTCCTCCTCAGAGGGGCTCTTAAAACATGCTTTATCATATATACTGCTATGTGAGGGTCTGGTTTTCAATCATCCTGCATCTCAGTGCAGATTGTAATTCTCCCTTTGTGTCACAGATAGATCTTGGCACACAGTCAACTACTGGGAGCCACAAAGAACAAACGAGGTGGCATGAACAATCACAAAGGTTTGAGAGATAACCAGACTCACTGGCTAGGCTGAATGCTGATTATCTGCTCCAGGAAGTTGCTCTGTCAAGATGGGAGAGGTGGTTGTTTTATATAATGTGCAGAAACAAACAGAGTTAAGAATAATGAAGAAACAGGAGCCAAGATGGTGGAGAGGAAGGGAGCTCTGTAAACTCTGTCGGCCCCATTTATCACTCAGGATACATGAGTGAGTGAGGGCGAATGGGGGAGATCTGAAAACAGGCCAGGCCGGGCAGGGCAGGGGAGACAAGATCCCCAGCCCAACGTGGGGGAAGGCTGCGGAGCCTGAGAGACAAAGGGAAGAGACAGGGGAGTGCACTTCCCGGCAAAAAGCGGCTGGAGCGGGGCTGTGCCAGGGGTGAGCAATTCTAACTTGGTTTTGGGAATGGGACCACGGACCACATTTCCACGAGGCACCTCGCCACCTACATGGACTGCGCGAATCCCGGGTGCCCGCAGGAAAAAATAGGGCCCACACCTACGGGACCCCTGACAAGGAGTCGGTGGCTGGTGGAGGCCTGGGTGCACACTTAAACTGCAGGAGCTCCCAGCTCATTTAGAGCAGCACACAGCGCCTTGAGCAACAGCTATCGGAAACCAAGAGAGACTCAGTTTTTTTTTTTTTTCCTTTCCCCCATTGCAATCGCAATCCTGGCTGGGGGTGGGGACTCTGCAATTGAGTCTGTGAAGGTGCGCACTTCACCTCCTGCTGCTCATTTCACCTCAGGCAGGGGCGGAGCCTCTGAGAACAGCCTCCAAGACCTACCACATCAAACCATGCCCATCCACCAGGGGAGCTGCTGCTGCTTTTTTTTAATATAAAAAAATTTTTTTCTTCACTTGTTTTGTATTTATTTCTTTGTCATTATTACCTCTTTTTCCTTTTTCTTTACTCAATTCTTTTAAATTTTACTCCTTATTTTCCTTTCTCCTTTTTCCCTTACTTTTTCACCTTCTTGCAACCCAGATATATTCTCCTGTATCTCATCCTTACCTCTCCCCTAAACTGGTCATACACTTTTAAGTGGTCTACTGTCCTTTGTTGTCTCCGACCCCCTTTTATATATTTTTTTTCTTTTCTTCTTTCTCTTTTCTTTTGATTTTCTCTTCTTCTCTTCTTTTCGACTCTTTCCCTCCCATTTTCTTTCTTTTCTTTCCCCCCTGTAATGTGTTTCTTTGTTTGATTTGTCTGTGTGTATGTGTGCTTCTGTTCCCTCTGTGTTTGTCAGTCTGTTTTCCTTCTTA
>NC_043705.1:98329073-98330101 GCF_006229205.1 Suricata suricatta | reverse complement strand
CATGACACCCTCAAGGTCCATCCACTTTCCTACAAAGGGCCATATGTCATTCCCTCTCATTGCCATGTAGTACTCCATCGTGAATATATACCACATCTTCTTGATCCACTCATCAGGTGATGGACATTTAGGCTCCTTCCATGTTTTGGCTATTGTTGACATTGCTGCTATGAACATTGGGGTACATGTGCTCCTATGCGTCAGCATTTCTGTCTCTCTTGAGTAAATCCCAATAGCATTGCTGAGTCATAAGGGAGTTCTATGGATAGTTTTTTGAGGAACCGCCACACTGTTTTCCAGAGCGGCTGCACCAGTTTACATTGCCACCAACAGTGGGTGCCCATCTCTCCACAGCCTCTCCAACATCTATAGTCTCTTGCTTTGTTCATTTTAGCCACTCTGACTGGTGTGAGGTGGTATCTCAGTGTGGTTTTGATTTGTGTTTCCCTGATGATGAGTGATGTTGAGCATCGTTTTATGTGTCTGTGGGCCATCTGGATGTCCTCTTTGGAGAAGTGTCTGTTCATGTCTTCTGCCCATTTCTTCACTGGATTATTTGTTTTGTGATTGTGAAGTTTGGTGAGTTCCTTGTACATTTTGGATACTAGCCCTTTATCGGATATGTCATTTGCAACAATCTTTTCCCATTCTGTCGGTTGTCTATTAGTTTTCGTGATTGTTTCCTTTCCCATGCAGAAGCTTTTTATCTTGATGAAGTCCCAAGGGTTCAGTTTTGCTTTCATTTCCCTTGCCTTTGAGGATGTGTCAAGTAGGAGATTGCTGCGGTGGAGGTCTAGGAGGTTTTTCCCTACTTTCTCCTCGAGGGTTTTGATGGTTTCCTGTCTCACATTCAGGGCTTTCAGCCATTTTGATCTTATTTTTGTGTATGGTGTAAGAGACAGGTCTAGTTTCATTCTTCTACATGTTGCTGTCCAGTTTTCCCAGCACCACCTGCTATAGAAGCAGTCTTTTTTCCATCGGATACTCTTTCCTGCTTTGTCAAAAATTAATTGACCATACATTTGTGG
>NC_043705.1:98302151-98328973 GCF_006229205.1 Suricata suricatta | reverse complement strand
GAATGCTGAAAATGAACTGAGGGTTGAAGGGGAAGGGGGAGGGGGGAAAAGAGGTGGTGGTGATGGAGGAGGGCACTTAAGGGGAAGAGCACTGGGTGTTATATGGAAAACAATTTGACAATAAAATATAATGGAAAAAAGAAAAAAGAATAATGAAGAACAAAGGCATATGTTCCAAAGAAACAAACAAAAACAAGATAAAGCTCCAGAAACAAATTTTAATAAAATTGAGATGTGCTTTACCTGAGAAAGAGTTCAAAATAATGTTCATTAAAATGCTGAGGTCAGGAAACAGTGCATTAAAAAAATGAGAATTTCAATGAAGAAATAGAAAAATATGAGTACTAAACAGAAATCACAGAGCTGAAGAATACAATAACTTAACTGAAAAATACAAGAGAAATTTTCAATAGCAGAAGAGAAGTGGCTAACTGAAAAACAGGGCAGAGTACTTCATCCAAACAGAGTAGCAAAAAGAAAAATTAATAAAGAGTGCAGATAACAAAGGGATTTATGGGAAATCATCAAGCAGCTAATGTAGACATTAGGGGGGGTCCCAGAATGGGAAGACAGGGGAGGCAGAAAGTTATTCAGAGAAATAGTGGCTGAAAATTTCTCTAAATTGGGTAAAGAACAGACATCCAAATCTGAGCATCCATGGAATTCCAAATAAGATGACTCTTATTTGGAAGAAGAGACCCACAATGAGACACATTATAATTGTCAACAGTTAAAGACAACAAGATTTTAAAAAGTAATTCTTATATGCAAGAGAACCCTTTTAAGACTATATCAGCAGATTTTTCAGCAGAAACTTTGCAGGCCAGAAGGGAGTGGCATGATATATTCAAAGTACTGAAAGGGAAAGAAAAAATGCCAGTAGAAAATACACTCCCTGTAAGTTTTCCCCATAATGGAAGGAGAGATAAAAAAATTTCCAGGCAAGCAAATGCTGAAGGAGTTCATCACCACTAGAATGCCCTTACAAATTTTTTATATGACTTTTTCAAGTTGAAATAAAAGGGTGCTAACTAATAATAGGAAAACATATAAAAGTATAAATTTCATTGGTAAAGGTAAATATAGTAAAATTCAGAATACACCAGGGTTGTAATGGTGGTGGGTAAATCACTTATAATTTTAGTAGGAAGGTTAAATGAAAACAATTATTAAAATAACTACAATAATTTGTTAATGAACACACAAAATTAAAAAATGTAGATAGTGACATCAAAAACAAAATTGATGGGAGAAGAATGTAATTGTAAAGCTTTATTACAAGCTTTATTACATATTTGAAGTTGTTATCAGACTGTTAAAAATATAAGATATTTTATGTAAGCCTCATGGTAATCACAAAGCAAAAACCTATGGTAGATAAACAAAAGAGAAAGAAAAAAAGGGAATTCTAAGTATATTATTACAGAAAATTATCAAGTATTGAAAGAGTATAACAGAACAAAAAATTATAAAAATTCCAGAAAGCAATTAACAAAATGTTAACAGTAAGTCCATACTTATTACTTTAAAAGTAAATGGACTAAATTCTCGAATCAAAAGATAGGGTGGTTGAATTGATTAAAGAAAAAAAATCAAGACCCATCTCTATGCTACCTATGAGAGACTCACTTCTTTCTTAAGGATATACACAGATATAAAGTGAAGGGATAGAAAAAGAATACTGAATGTAATGGAAACAAAAAGAAAGCAGAAGTATGTATTCTTATATCAGACAAAATATACTTTTGGCCAAAGACTACAAAAGGCAAAAGAATCATTACCTAATAAGAGCTGATTTTTTGAAAAGATCAACAAAAGTTAAACCTTTTCTCCTATCAAGAAAAATATTGAAAACAAACAAACAACAACAACAAAAAAACATGACAGGAGACATTACAACTGATGTCACACAAATGTAAATGATTATAAGAGACTACCATGAAAAATTATACATCAACAAACTGGACAACAAAGAAGAAATAATTTCCTATTAAGGCTGAATCCTAAAGAAATAGAAAATCTGAATAGATTGTTTAAGAGTGTGGAGATTAAATCACTAGTGAAAAACAAACTAACTAACTAACAAAAACCCAAAAAGCTATCAACAAATGAAAGTCCAGGACCAGATGGCCTTTTTGGTGAGACCTCCCAAACATTTAAAGAATTAATAGTACTCCTTCTCAAACTCTTCCAAAACTTAGATGAAAAGGGAATTCTTCCAAATTTATTTTACAGTGTCAACATTACTCTAATGCCAAACCAGGCAAGGATGCTACAAGAAAATGAAATTATAGGGCAAAGTCCCTGATGAACATAGATGCAAATATTCTCAAAAAATATTAGCAAACTAAATTTGACAGCACATGAAAAGTATCATAACATTGTGATGAAGTAGGATTTATTCCAGGGATGCAAGGATGGCTTAACCACAAAAAAAATCAATGTGATACATCATATTAAAAAATAAAAAATTAAAATCACATAATTTCAATAGATGCAGGAGGAGGATTTGACAAAATTCCATATCCATTTATGGTAATAATTCTTAAAAAGGTGGTATAGAGGGAACAAAATTCAACAAAGTAAAGGCCTTATCCAGTAAGCTGACAACTAATGTCATGCTCAAGAGTGAAAAGCTGAATATTCCTGGAGCTTTCGGCTTTTCTTCTAAAGTCAGGAACAAGACACCACCACCACCACCACTTTTATTCAATTCAATATTAGACACGATAGCCAGAAAAATAAGGTGAGAAAAAAAAGTCATCCAAATTGGAAAGAAGTAAAATGGTCTCCATTTGCTGATGACCTGATTTTATATGTAGTAAACCCTATAGAATCCATTAAAAACTGTTAGAACAATAAACAAATTCAGTAAAATTACAGGATGACACAATTTACAAAAGGCAGTTGTGCTTGTATACACAAACAATGACCTATTAAAAAGAGAAAATTAGAAAACAATTCCATTACAATTGCTTCAAATTGCAAAACACTTAGGAATAAATTTAACCAATGAAGTGAAAAATCTATACACTGAATCCTAGAAGACCCTGATGAAAGAAATTGAAGAAGACACAAATAAATGAAAAAATATCCTCTGTTCATGGACCAGAAGAATATTATTGCCACATCCATACTATCTAAAGCCATCTACAGATTCAATGCACTCTCTATCAAAATTCCAGTGGCATTCTTCACAGAAATAAAGCAAAATCCTAAAATTTTAATGCAATTACAATAGGCCCCAAGGAGCTAAAATAATCATAAGCAAGAATAACAAAGCTAGGGACATCACACTTCCTGACTTCAAACAAAATTACAAAGCTTTCATAATCAAATCAGCATGGTATTAACATAAAGCCAAACACATACATCAATGGAACTAAATAGAAAGCCCAGGCACAAACCTATTCAGGTATGATCAATTAATTTATAACAAGGTGCAATTTACCTTCAAAAAATGCTGCTCTGAAAACAGGACAGCTGCCTGGAAAAGAATGGAAGTGAATTTCTGTCTTACACCATATGCAAAAATTAACTCAAAATAGATTAAACTTGAACAGGAGACCTAAAACCATAAAGCTCCTAGAAGAAAACTCCTTGACATCAGTCTTGGCAATAATTTTTGGATCTGACACAAAAGCAAAGGCAACAGCAACAAAAACAAGCGGAACTACATCAAACTAAAAGGCTCTACACAGCAACAGAAACCTCCTACAAACTGGAAGGCAACCTATGGAGAGGGAGAAGACATTTGCAAATCATGTCTCTCAACAGGGGTTAGGACATACAACCATAAAGATTTTATACAACTAAAGAGCCAAAAACAAAAGTAAACAAGCAAAAACCAAACAGTCTGATTTTAAAATATGCAGAGCATCTAAATAAACATTTATCCAAAGACGACATACAAATAGTCAACAGGTACACGAGAAGGAGCTCAACTTTACTATCAGAGAAATGCAAATTAAATCAGAGTAAGATATCATGTCACACCTATTAAAATGAATATTATCGAAAGACAAGAGATATGTATTGGTGAGGAGGTAGAAAAAGTGGAACCTTGTGCACTGTTAGTAGGAACGTAAATTCGTGCAACCATTATGAAAAACAGTATAGAGTTTTCTCAAATAATTAAAAATAAAACTACCAGATGATCCAGCAATCCCACTTCTGTGTATATGTTCAAGGGAAACAAAAACAGGTTATTAAAGAGGTATCTGCATTCCTATGTTCATTTCAGCATTACTCACAATAGCCAAGATATGGAAACAACTTAAGTGTCTATCAACAGATAAATAAAGATGTGGTATACACACAATAAAATATACACAATATACACAATGGGATATTACTCAGTAATGGTAAAAAAGGAAATGTTGCTGTCTGTGGTAACATAGATAGAACTTGAGGGCATTATGCCAACTAAAATAATCCAGGCAGAGAAATATCAACAGTGCATGGTATCACTTTTATGTGAAATCTAAAAAAGGAGAAAAAAAGTCAAATTCATAGAAACAGGAGAAAAGTGGTTGTGAGGGTCTAAAAGTTGGGGAACATAAGGCGAGTTTTAGTAAAGAATATAAGCTTTTAACTATTGGGTAAATATTAATCTGATATTTTAATGTGCAATTTGGTGACGACAGTTGATAACTGTTGCATGGTATACATGAAATTTACTAGAAGAGTAGAACTTAAATGTCCTCCCCTATGTGTGTGTGTGTGTGTGTGTGTGTGTGTGTGTGTGTGTGGCATGCACACATGGTCGTTAACGTGTTAATCAGTTAGATGAAAAGATTGCTTTCAAAACATTCAAGAACACATAGTTTTACTGTGCTTCCCTTTATTGCATTCCCTACATAGTTCACAGATAATGAGGAGTTCTTTTTGTTGTTTGATTTAATAAATTCAAGGTTTGTAACAACCCTGGGTAAAGCAAAGTTTATTGGTGCCCTTTTTCCAACAGCATTTGTTCATGTTGTGTTTCTGTGTCACATTTTGGTAATTATCAAATATTTCAAATTATATGTGTTGCAGTGATCTGTGCCAATGATATTTGATGTTACCACTGTAATAGTTTTAGGGCACCATGAAGCATTCTCATGTAAGACAGTGAATTTGATAGATAAATGTATGTGTTCTGACTGTTCCACTGAGAAATGGTTGCTCCATCTCTCACTCTCTCCCCCCGTGGGTCTCACTTTCCCCTGAGACACAACAATATTGATATTAGGCCAATTAGTAACTCTACAGTGGCCTTTAAGTGTTCAAATGAAAGGAAGTCACATGTCTCTCACTTTAAATCAAAAGCCAGAAACGAGTAAGCTCAGAGAGTAAGTCATATTGTAAACTGAGATAGGCCTGAAAGAGGCCTCTTGCACCAAACAGGTAACCAGGTTGTGACTGCAAAGGCAAAGTTCTTGAAGGAAATTTAAAATGTTACTTTTGTAAACACATGGATGATTTAAAAAAAAAAAAAAAGGCAATAGCTTTATTGCTGATATGGGTAAAGTTTTAGTGGTCTGAGTAGATCAAACCAGCTACAACATTCCCTTAAGTCAAAGCCTAATCAAGAGCAAGGCCCTAACTCTCTTCAATATATGAATGTTGAGAGAGATGAGGAAGATGCAGAAGTCTGAAGCTAGCAGAGGGTAGTTAAACAAGTTGAAGGAAAGACGCTGTCTCTGTAACATACAAGTCAAGGTGAAGCAGCAAGTGCCGGTGTAGAGGCTGTAGCAAGTATGAAGGTGGCTACGTTAAACAACAGATTTTCAATGCAGACTAAACAGTCTTCTGTTGGAAGACAACACCATTTAGGACTTTATAGCTAGAAAAGAGAAATCAATGCATGGCTTTAAAGCTTCAAAGGACAGATTGATTCTCTTCCTAGGGACTAATGTACCTGGTGACTTAAGTTAAATTCAATGCTCACCTACCATTCTGAAAATCCCAGGCCCCTTAAGAATTATGCTAGATCTGTTTTGCCTGTGCTCTGTAAATGGAACAACAAAGCCTAGATGATGGCTCATCTGTTTACAACATGGTTTACTAAATATTTTTAGCTTACTGTTGAGACTTATTGCTCAGAAAAAAAGATTTCTTTCAAAATATTACTGCTCGTTCACAATGTACCTGGTCAACCAAGAGCTCTGATGGTGATGTACAAGATGAATGTTGTTTTCATGCCTGCTAACACAACGTCCATTCTGTAGGCCACAGATCAGTAGTAATACTGACTTTCTTTTTTTTTTTTTTAATTTTTTTTAATGTTTTATTTATTTTTGATGCAGAGAGAGACAGAGTATGAGAGGGGGAGGGTCAGAGAGAGAGGGAGACACAGAACCGGAAGCAGGCTCCAGGCTCTGAGCTAGCAGTCAGCACAGAGCCTGACGCGGGGCTCGAACCCACGAACGTGAGATCTGACCTGAGCCGAAGCCGGAGGCTTAACTGACTGAGCCACCCAGGCGCCCCTGACTTTCAAGTCTTAGTACTTGAGAAAT
Organism: Suricata suricatta; assembly: GCF_006229205.1. Taxonomy (NCBI): domain Eukaryota; kingdom Metazoa; phylum Chordata; class Mammalia; order Carnivora; family Herpestidae; genus Suricata; species Suricata suricatta. The sequence continues at coordinate 98,322,473 of NC_043705.1, read as the reverse complement.
ACATTTCATAAAGTCTGTAGCCGCCATATATAGTAATTCCTCTGACGGATCTGGTCATGGTAAATTGAAAACCTGGAAAGCATTCACCATTTTAGGTGTGATTAAGAACATTCATGATACATGGGAAGAGATAAAAATATCAACATGGAGGAGTTTGGGAGAAGTTGATTCCAATCTCCATCAATGACTTTGAGGAGTTCAAGACTTTAGTGGAGGAAATAACTGCAGATGTGGTGGAAATAACAAGAGAACTAGAAATAGAAGTGGAGCCTGAAGATGGGACTGAATTGCTGCACTCTCATGATAATCCATGAATGGATGAGGGGTTGCTTCTTATAAATGAGCAAAGAAAGTGGTTTTGTGAAATGGAATCTAACCCTGGAGAAGAGGTGGAGACTGTTGAAATGACAACAAATAATTTAGAATATTTACATAAACTTACATCATAGAATAGCAGCAGGGTTTCAAAAGATTGATTCCAATTTCAAAAGAAGTTCTACTGTGGGTAATATGCTATCAAAGAGAAACACGTGCTACAGAGAAATTGTTCATGAAAGGTAGAGTCAATCAATGTGTCAAACTTCATTGTTATTTTAAGAAAATGCCATGGCCCTCACAAACTTTAGCAACTATCACCCTGATCAACACTGAGGCAGGACTCTCCTCCAGCAAAAAGATTATGGACTAGCTGAGAGCTCAGATGATGGTTTGCATTTTTTAGCAATAAAATATTTTTAAATTTAGGGATGTGGTTTTTTTAGACTTAACGCTACTGCACACTTAATAGACTATGTCAAGTGTATACATAACTTTTATATGTACTAGGAAACCAAGAGAAATGAATTTCAAACAGCAATTTTTTCCAAATTTTCTCAGGTTCATTAGTGTCTCAGGAATTTTTCATAATATTGCCACACCAAAAGAAATACCTAAAAGTTCTGATGATTAAGTAGTTAGCTCCCAGCAACAAAATAAATATTCATGTCCTAACAACTTAGAGGCTATGTTTAAAAAGTACACAATTGGAAGGAAAAAAAAAAAAACTAATGTTTTTATTTCGTTCTCAAATAACCACAATAACCTACTAATGGGATGTGTGTGCCTTCTAGGCACTTCACAGCTTCTGAAATTTTAGAGTCAGATTGGATATTGCCACTCTCATTTTTGTTTCACATTGGTGTTTTTTTTTTTTTTTGGCATGTATTTACTTTTAATCACAACTGCCCTTAAATTTTGCAGACTACGACACACAAAAAGAAACATGGTGCAATCTAATGTTGAAACTGTGAACTACCGTAAGCTATCTGTCCAGTTTCTGACAGATGTTGAACATTACTGTTTCTCTAAAATTTAAAAATATCCTGGAGTGCTGTCTGATGCTTTGGCACACAGTTAAGGAACCATGATTTTTGAAATCACTTTGAACAAAAACAGACACACGGGAATCTATTAGTGTGATTCCATTTGCATAAGATTTAAAGAACAGGCATGTATTTTTTTTCCCCCAACTTTAAGGAAAAAAAAAATAAGAACAAGATGTTAGTAACATCACTAACTCAACAACCCAGAATCCAGGGCCCTGATTTTGCTATCTATGTCTTATAGTTAAGTCTCCCTTTTGAAACTCAGCGGGGAAAAATACCTCATAATAGTTTTAGAACTAAAAGAGTCCTTGGCGATCATGTAGTCCACATTCCTCATTTTACCAAAGAAGAGCTATAAGCCAAGAGACAAACGATTGTCCTAGTTCACATAGGGGGTAAGTGGCACATCTGGGCTTTGACTCCATGTCTACAGTATTCGTTCTGCTTTGCCTCTTTGCTTTCCACGCTTATTCAGTTGTCATTGCATCCTTCCAGCACCCCATTAGAACCACTGTCCCTCATGTAAACCTCTGCCCAAAGACAATACTCAGTGTTATTATGGGGACTGAACAATGATGGACTGTCCTTTCAGACAGGGTGGCCCCAGACATCACTGCCACGTTCTGACAGCCCAACCAGGCCTAGTCTTTTAAAATAAACTTTGCTAGTTGTTGGTTTTTCCCTTTTATGAGAGTAATATATTTTTATTATAGCAGATATGGAAAATACTTAAAAGTAGAAGAAAAATAACCTTTTATAACCCAGGAAAAACTCCTATTGATACATGGGTAGTTTTCTAGCTTTTCACCATGAATAGCTCATATACACAGTTTTAATTTACCATATTATAAACATAATTTTAATTCTTTAATATGTAAATTTTATTTTTTATTATGTTCCCCCTCACCCCTGTCCCCTTGCAACCATCAGTCTGTTACCTGTATCCAGGAGCTTATTTTTGTTTTTATTTTACATATAAGAGAAATCATATGGCATTTCTTTTTGACTTGTTTCACTTAGCACAATGCCCACTTCTACCCATGTTGTAAATGGCAAGATTTCATTTTTAATGGCTATATAATATCCCATTTTATACACACACACACACACACACACACACCCATTCATCCATCAATGGATACTTACACTTTTTCCTTATTTTGTCTATTGTAAATAATGCTGCAATGACCATAAAGGAGCATGTATCTTTCAAGGTAGCATTTTATTTTTTGGATAAATAGAAGTGGAATTGCTAGATCATGTGGCAGTTCTTTTTAATATTTTGAGGAACCTCCATACTGTTTTCCATTTACTTTTCTATCAATTGCATGGGGGTTCCCTTTCCTCCATATCCTTGTCAAAACTTGTCATTTGTCTTTTTGATAAAAGCCACTCTAACACTTGTGAATTATTATTTCACCCTGGCTGTGATTTTCATTTTCCTGATGATTAAGGATGTGGGGTATCTTTTCATACTGCTCTTCATCTGTATGTCTCTTCTTTGGAAGACTGTCTATTCAGATGTTCTGCACACTTTTAAATCAGAATGTTTTTTGGTATTGAGTTATACGGGTTCTTTATATAAATATTAGCCTCTTATCAGATATAGAATTTGCAAATATTTTTCCCATTCAGTAGGTTGTCTTTTCATTTTATTAATGATTCCCTTTGTTGTGCAGAAGTTTTTGGTTTGATGTAGCCCCCCTTGTTTTTTTATTGTATTGCTTTTGCTTTAGGTGTCAGATTAAAAAAAATGTATTTCCAAGACCTATGTCAATAAGCTTACGTGCCTAGGGGCGCCTGGGTGGCTCAGTCAATAGAGTGTCCGGCTTTGGCTCAGGTCATGATGTCATGGTTCATGGTTTCGAGCCCCGCATCAGGCTCTGTGCTGACAGCTAGCTCAGAGCCTGGAGCCTGTCTTCAGATTCTGTGTCTCCCTCTCTCTCTAACCTTCCCCTGCTCACACACTCTCTCTCTCAAAAATAAATAAAAAACATTAAAATTTTTTAATTCAGAAAAGGAACTTATGTGCCTAGATTTTCTTCTATCCAATACATTTTGGGTTAGTTTTTGAGAGTGGTAAGATAGTGGCCAAATTTTATTTTGCATGCAGATGTCCAGTTTTCCCAACATCATTTACTGGAGAGATTGTCCTTTCCACTGTATACTCTTTTCTTTTTCATAAATTGACTATATATGCATGGGCTTATTTCTAGGCTCTCTATTGTGCCTCACTGATTTATGTATGTGTTTATGCCAATAATATATCATTTTAATTACTCTAGCTTTGTAATATAGTTTGAAATAAGGAAGCATAATGCCTCTAGCTTTTTCTCTCAACTTTGCTTTGGCTATTTGGGTCTCTTGTGGTTCCAGACAATTCTAGGATTATTTGTTCTATTACTGTGGAAAAGGACAGAAAATTATACCTTAGGGATGAAGCCCCTTCTCATGCCCAAGCCAAATTAAATACTTTTTTCTTTGTCTTCCTCTAAGGCATTATCTACTATTCTACAATTACATGCTAATTTGCTGGCATCTCTGGCTAGATTGTGAGCATCTGGAGGGTAGGGACACACCTCATTTATCTCTAATTTCCTAATGCTTCGAACACGACAACATGGAAAGATGTTAACTATTTTTGAACAAAAAGTTTAAATATAAATGTACCAATATACCAAGGAACACATGGATTTCTTTTCTCTATCTTATCCAAATGCCCTGAGTAATATTGGAATCAAACTTCTGTGGTCTTTCCTTTAAAAGTTCCTAATGTTTTAAAATATTCATTTGTAATCTCCAAATAATTTATTTTTTAAAGGGAAGGGCACACACACTTTCTTTTAAGAATGTATTTATGTATTTTAGAGTTCTAATGCTACACAAAGTATAATTCATGAACCAGTGCCAATGTATGAACTGTTTATTAATGATTTAAAAGTTAAATATAGAAATTAATGTGTTTAGAAATGGGTATGTTTGACTACTACATTATCTAAACATGTATAGTAAACTCGCCTTGTGTATGACATGAACTATAATCTAGTCATTCATGGTAGAACGAGTTATTGAAGATGAATTAGACCAAAAAAAGTCCTTTTTTAATATCTAATTTTAAAAGCTCTGTCACTATTATAGCTTGAGAAGATCAACACCATTGTTTTACAAATGGGGAAACTGAGACCTAGAGTTTACCCAGTTCCTGCCAAGCCAGTGGTCTTACACTCTCATGCCACCTACATTCCTTAATGTTTCAAAGATAAAATCAGTATCATTAGTACTATTATTAGCAGTAACAACTGCAGCTACTATAAATCCATATTCAATGTTTATAAGGTAAAACCACATGAAATTGTTATTTAAAATTTTTTTTGGTTTATTTATTTATTTTGAGAGAGAGAGAGAGAGAGAAAAAGGGATAGAGGCAGAGAGAAGGGGGAGAGAGAGAGAATCTGTCAGCGCAGAGCCCAATGTGGTGCTCAAACTCACAAACTGTGAGATAATGAGCCAAAATCAAGAGTCAGATGCTTAGCCAACTAAGCTACTAAGGTGCCCCTGAAATTGCTATTATTATAGGGAAAAAATGGTCAAGTATCTATAATTTCATATGGCTCAACTCATTTGAAATCCTGGGAGCAGTATTAAGTGTTCTTAAAGCCTTAAAGAGGCAACTGGAGCCAGACTGCATAATGTCTGGTGAGTTAAGTTCTCTCTGGGGTCCAATCCCACATCCATAACGTGGAAATAATAACAGTACCTACGATCAGATTTATGGAGACCTAAATGATCCTAGGCCGGACAATGACACCTGGCAGGTCATAAGTGCTCAGTGACTATTAGCTCTTCTGATTAGTTCTTTTTTTTTCTCCATAATATTTTATTGTCAAATTGTTTTCCATACAACACCCAGTGCTCTTCCCCTTAAGTGCCCTCCACCATCACCACCACCTCTTTTCCCCCCTCCCTCTTCCCCCTTAACCCTCAGTTCATTCTCAGCATTCAATAGTCTCTCAAGTTTTGCATCCCTCTCTCCCCAACTCTCTCTCTCACTCTAACATTAATTCTCAGTATAGTCTTGTGAAGTAGGAATATTTTATTCTCAGCTAATAGATGTGGGGACCAGAGCTTAAAGATAGTGAGATAGTAACTTGAACCTTTCTTTGTCCATCTGACTTCAAGCACATTCCCTGCAACTTACATAGTAATTTTCAATTAAGTGACAGCTGAATTGAGTCAAATAGTCCCACTGGGGTATATCATCAGAATCTCCAATATTAGAGAGTGTCTATCTTCTGGGACTCTTTAATAGTCAGTTACATAAAAGACAGTACAAGCTATTTCACAATCTGATGGAGAGAAAGTTCACCACTTTTTTGTTTTGTTTATAGGTCTTCTGATTGATGAGAATGTTTTAAACAATAAACAAGCTGATGGTTACAACCTCTGATTTCACAAAATTTCAGTGTTGTAGTATATCCTCAAGTATGTCTTTCACCTGCCAAATGATCCCCAAACTCCATCAGCACCATTTTCTGGAATGCTGAGAAGGAAAAACTCCACGTGGCACCTGCTAACTAGAACCTGTGCTGTTAAACTTGGTCGGCGTTTTGTGCAAGACCAGAGAAACACTGTTGACTCTTTCTCCTTAAACAGAATACATAGCCAAGCAATTCTCTTGAGGAGCAACAAGATCTGATTGAGTTTTTCAGAATTTTCTATTATTCTATCAAGTTCACTTGACAGCAAAGGACAAGCTGCCTTTCAAATGCTATAAGTGAACGCATCAGCAATTCAGAGGGAAAAATGGGAGTTATTAAGTAGGAACAAGTCTCTCTGAATATATTTACACCAACTCATGGAAACCACTGTCCTCAGAAACCTCTGTGACAATCTATTTCCTAGTCTCGCTATTGCTTTAAGTTTGACAGATGATAATAAAATATAATGAAATTATCTTTGAGCTCTGAAATGTACATCAGCTCACACTTACCTCATGACTTGATTTTTATTTTTCCAACACAGTTCATTCACTTTCAATATTATCCCCAAGCACTCAAGGTCTTCATCTGGGGACTATAGCTACTTATGCCTATTTTCATATTTGCATAAAGGTAGGGAATACAGATTATTTATGTTTACACACACACAATATCCATGTATATACATATTAGTTAAGAGCTATTAGGGGCTTCTGAGGTCAAGTCTCCTTTTGTTGGCTTATAGACCAGGTCTCAGAAGCCCCAAAAGAAATGGTATCCTGGAAGCTACGCAGCTAACTGACTTTTACATAAAGCTTGAGAAAATAAAAATGTAGCAAGTACCTACCATACTCTTAGGACTATAGCCAATATTTCACATACATATATTTTTTTAATGTTTATTTATGAGAGAAAGAGACAGAGCATGAGCAAGGCAGGCAGAAAGAGAGGGAGACAGTATCTGAAACAGGTTCCAGGCTCTGAGTTGTCAGCACAGAGCCCAACACGGGGCTTGAACTCATGAAGTGCAAGATCATGACCTGAGCCAAAGTCAGACCCTCTACCAACTGAGCCACCCAAGCGCCCCACCCATACATAAATACTTACATCATTTCTTTTTTGTTAGTATCGTCATCCTCATTTTACAGATGAGAAAACTGCGACTAGGAAAAGTAATATAGCCAATAAATGCCACAAAATAGAATTAAAATGTTGATGAGGCATACTAGATTCTTTCTACTAGGCTGGCATTTCTTTGAAAGCCTTTACTCCTGTATCACTGAGTTTTGCCATATCCACCCACCAACTATATTGTTTTCTTAACCTTTTCTTTAAATTGACTGAACATTAAGAAAAAACCTTTTGTCACCAATTAAATGTAAGACAATATGCCATAGATTGAAGATATTCATAAAGGTAAATATAAAGAAACCAAAATATCACTAAGTTCTAGCTACACTCTGCCTCTCCCTAAAGACACAGGATTTGCATCCTATTGTCTTTGTTGAAAAAGAAGATTAGCCATGGTTAGAGGTATTAGAGGCCTATGAACTTCAAAATGAGACTTAAAAGTTCAAAGAGAATCAGGATAGGAAAACTTTTACTATGTGATTCAGCTGTTGTTGCCACATGGAAAGTCATTGTTGTCCTATGTTGGATCATTCTGAGTCCCGCCCTGGTACCTCCTCCTGGCTGAGCAATACTGAAGTACCTGGGCCAATTCTCTAGGTTATGATTCTCTAACTCTAGTAAGCATCATCATCACCTGGAAGTTTGTTAAAAACACAGATTTTTTTAATCTTCCCCAGGGTTTCTGACTCACCTACCTATAGTTAAGCCCAAGAATTTCCATTTCTAACAAGTTCCTAAGTAAAGCTGATGTAGTTGGCCCAGGTACCACACTTCCAGAACCACTGCTCTGGGTCATACTTGGAGAGGAGGATGTCGAGACCATACGGTGGCATGTGTGAACATGTCACGATTAATCTTGCTGGTGATTGCAGAGATGTGGTCTTTTTATTTCAAGATGCAGATGAGACAAACACCCCATGGATTCTTGGGGACCTGTGTTTTTTCTTCAATCTAGTGAGTGAAGATTTGATACTACAACACAACAGAGCAGCCTGCAACAAGCTTGGAAGAGAGACAAAAAGTACCTCTTCCTCGGGACACGTGGGTCGTTTAGTTGGTTAAGCCTCAGACTCTTGGTATCAGCTCAGGTCATGATCTCACAGTTCATGAGATCAAGTCCCACACTGGGCTCTGTGCTGACAGAATTGAGGCTGCCATTCTTTCTCCCTGTCTCTCTGCCCTCCCACAGATGCATGTCCTCTCACTTAAAAAAAAGTACCTCCTCCTCAATAATACAGCTTTTTGTAGGCTGCTAACTACCTGCAAAGCTCTCTGCATTAGTGGCAGCCGCTGGTGGTCATTAATACCAAAAGTAGTAAATGAGATTCTCCTTCTTTCCTCTAAACATTAAAGAACATTTTAAAAATGCCATGAAAGTTAACATTTTCTCATATGGTTCCAGTTAATAGTAATAATTAATAACTGTTAAGTGCCTTTTGTACATGTCATTGTGTGTACCAGGTGATTAAACAGACACACACTGTCTTTTCCATTATGAGGACGTGAAAATTTAACTTGTCTGAGATCACACAATTACCAAGAAGTAGATCAGAGATTTAATTCCAAGTTCAATTCCAATGCCTATTTCTTTTCCAAGCCACACCACTGCTATTGTTACTACCCAACTATCAATCTCTTAATAGAAGCATATTTTATATGGACCTAAAAGATAAGAAGGACAAAACACTCCACAAGCTTAAAATTTTAAGAAATTTTAAAAAGATGTCACTAGAACAGGAGAAATCAGTGACATTTAATCAGCAATGAAGACAGAGCTCAGTGGGTTCAAATCCAGATTTAAGAGTATCTGGGTAAATTTTGTTTTTAGAAAAGTGGGTAAATGGATAGAATGAATCTCAAAAATCTAAAATGTTTTGGATGGATCAGAAACGAGATTTCTATTCCCTCCTGATATGGAAAGGGTCATTAGGAGAACCAGTGTGGTAGAAGAGACAATGGATTGGGAGCCATGAGCCTTGGATTCTGGTCATTATTTTATCTCAGTAACTGAGACTTCATTTCCCTGGGTCATGGTTTCACCAACTGTACACTAGGCAGCTGGATTAAGCTCCCTTCCTGGCTCTGCCTTCGGGAATGGCAGATTCCTTCAACTGTATTGATTAGCACCATATGCCTCAAAATGATAATGCCCATCTTTCAATATAAGGAGAATATGGTTTGATTGCAAACCCAGCATGTGTTTTTCAATCTTGTCTCTCAAGAGCCTATTTACCCATATGTGAGATTTCCCTGTTACATTAGTTTTTAAATGTTTATTTTTGAGAGAGAGAGATAGAGACAGATGGACAGACAGACAAGAGGGAGAGAGGAAGGGAGGGGGACAGAGGATCCAAAGTGGGTTCCATATTGACAGCAGAGCACCCGATACAGGGATTAAACTCATGAACCCTGAGATCATGATTGAGCTGAAGTCAGAGGCTTCACAGACTGAACCACGCAGAGCCCGCCTGATATATTCTTTGGGAAATAGGTAGTGACAACTGGAGGAGAGATCTTGAACTCTTCAAGGTAGAAATACAACTGAAATCCATATAAATAGAATTTAAGAAATGAATGATCAAATCAGTTTTTAAAAAGTCATCAATGGCAATGAAATGACAAATTCAGTAGGTGTTATTAGGCATAATTATAGTAACATCTAGAAAGAAAACAACATCTGTGATTTGCTTGATTAATGGCTTAACGGAATAGTGCATCTGTTAATGGAATAAACTCCTAGCACTTTTGACTGTATGTTTGCAAGATCTGGAAACAGAGAAAGGATTATGGGAGATGAATGGAGCAGAGTCCCAGATTGGCTATTGGCGGTCCGGTTCTTCCCCAGAATTTCAATTCCCCTCTGGCTATCTTGACCAGAGTTGTGTAGCAACTGAAGACGACAAATGAATTCCCACCAAGTGTATGAACTACTGCAGGCTAAACAACTAGCTGCACAGAGTGATTAAGAATTATTTACTTTTCATGTGTGGTCGGAGAGCTTTTACTCCATGCCACAGTAGGATTATACTGAAGGCGCTCATCATGGACCTACTGCATGAATGGGGCTTTTTTTCTGGAGGCAGTAGTTCACGGGGAGTGAAAATATTTTCCCTTAAGCATGAGTTTTCTCCTTTGAACTCAAAGTAGAACCAAAATTCCCACCTATAGATGAAAAGCACTGTAATGAACCAGCTTCAGAGTTTATCAGAATGAAAGTAGGAAGGCATGTGAAAATCTCATGCTCTTCTTCAAAGTTGTAGTTCCTTTCTGCTTTGAGAACACAATACTAACTCCACCTGCTCCTCAAGGCTGCACTGGATGAATGCGGAATATATTATGCATCATAAAATGTATGCAGGTACATTCAGGCAGCAGCCTCTTACATAAGGAAGTAGCATTTGCCATCAGCTTATCCTAATGAAATGAATAAAAGAAAAACCCAACATTCTGTGACAAAAGGAATGTGGATCTCATACCCAGTAAGCCAAATGACATTTTAAATGCAGCATGAAGAAAAGTAGGTATATCCTGGGCCTGATTCAAAATTTAGGATTAGTGATCATAGGAGGCAATCATTCCCCCATAATAAGGGAAGGGCCAGGTGGCTTTTACTTACCCCGGTGAAGCTGGCGTCCCTCCTGAGCAGGCTCCATTAGAAGCTATGGAAAACAGAACTTGGAAGTGGCACTATTTCTCTTGTACAGCTTGGCTAAAATATCATTTATCTTTCCTGTGGCATCTTTCATTTCTCTGATTTTATCAGATAGTGTCAAGCCAAGGCATTAAGCTAACACTCTCTTGGTGTAAAACTCCAAGAAAACAGCTTGGCAAGAAACAACTGTGGCCCTTAAAGGAAAAGGGAAAAATAAGCCACCTCACAAGGGCCACGAGGGAAAGAGAAGAATAGCAGGACTGTGAGTGTGGGCCCTGGTCCCAGAACAGTGAAGGCAGTGTTCTTGGCTCGGCTGCGCGTTTACACAGCACCATCAGTGTTAGACATGTGTCTTGCATAAATTTCTACTTTCTGCAAATCAATGAGCCAGAAATATAAAAATTCATAAGTGATCTTATTCTCTATATCTGTTATAAGAATGACTTTGTCCATTTACCTTTTGCAATGCATGTAATTAAGTGTGAGACAATTATAACCTTGTAGTTCTCCTTGGGGGCCTGGAACATAATTCAGTTTCTGGGTTTCAAGGGCGCTTAAAGAAAGAAAAGACTCTCTGCATTGACTTTTATACGCGTGCTGGTGATGAATTCACCCTCAAAGTCTCAGAAGTCTCCTTTCACAGTGGTCGTAGTTCTTATTGATTACTGTTTGATTGTACTAAATAAGGGAAGTGGGACCAATATATTATACTTATGGATTATGTGAATGCTTCAGACAGTCAGAAAATCAGACTTATTTATGGGCTTATTGAGAGTGCCGATTCATGCCCTATAGGAAATTTTTATGTATAATCTTTTTTACTGAGCTGTCTATAATTCTACTAATTGGGGTAAATGTCACAAACCAGTTGCCATATTGATAGATAGTTATGGGTTAGTCCATAAATAAAAAAAGATAGAGCAAGCAACAAGCCTATTCTGAAGGTAGCAAAAGGGGACTATAACCAAGCTTGGGAATGAGAAGAGGTGAGAAAAAGATAAAGTCTAACTTCATGAAAAGATTTCCACAGGATCGTGGTTGGTTGCTAGGGTAATTGTGAACTTATGTGTGCTGCTGGATTCTATCAGACTACTAAGAAGAAACATGGACATAAAAACATTTAAGAAGGATGAAACACCCACACATCTAAAATCGGAATAGCTGTAACTGTAAGATACACGTTAGGAATTTTTAAGAACATGAAATTTGCCTAACACTTTAGATAGTCTAGAACTTTTTTAAAAAGGCAGTTGGCATTCCACAGTTTTTCTTCTGCTAAAAGAAAAGAATGCTTTGAAAGTTCTCTTTCCTTCCTCTCAGAGTCTCATGGTTTCCCGGCACAAGTATGACCCAGAATCACAGATTTGGTTAATGACAAAGTGTTAGCACCAGAAGGTAATTAGAAGTCATTTAGTGCTGCTTCTTAGTGCTGTGGGTAAAGACACCGAAGCTCAGAGAAATTACATATGCCTAAGGCCACATAGGAAATTAGTGGCAGACACAGGACTAAACACCACATCTCCTTACTTCTTCCACCAGTGCTCTTTCCTCTCACCACGTCTAAGAAAGGGAGGGAGAGACTGAAAAAGAGGGAGAGGGAGGGAGACAGGAAGAAGGAGGGAGAGAGGGTCATGCTGACCAATAAATACAGAGTCCTCAAAGCATAGGCTTACTTTCTAAGCTGCTTAGAAATGTAAATACTAACAGGCATGTGGCAAGTTATTTATATCGTGAAGTTGGAATTAAACATCACTTTCTGGCTAATTAGAACCCTAAAAACAAACAACATTTAAGAGATACTATGTTCCATTTTTGTTAGGCCATGTTTCTTTCGTCTGGCTGCTAGAATTCTCTTATAAATCATGTTAATTGTTCACACATTGCAGACCTTTATAGAATTCTCCTTTCTAGCAGTCAGCTTCTCTACACTTAAGTAAATTAAGCATTTTATATATATTTGCATTTCTCATTGATTGTGTCATGCTTTTCGTTTATGATTTTTAGACAGTTTGTCCTGTTTAGCCTTTATATTGTTACCCAAACTTGTTAATTAAAGAAGTGCCTGTTGACAGAGGGTTTTTTGTCCCATCTCACATCACCAGTATCATGACTAGAATGAATTTTATAAACTCAAGGCCAATTATTTACTACTAGCTGTGAGAATTTTACTAGTGGTAATATAGTATAACTGTTATAATAGAATATATATAATATATATTATAATGGTATATTATAACTGTTATTGACCAATTTATGCCCAACCTTGTATTAAGCACTCTACATAGTAACTCATTTAAATTCCTCAGCAACGTGAGTAAATTGACATAACTATTTTAATTAATAAAGGAAAACGAGACTACTGGTGCTCCTAGGTGGCTAAGTTGGTTAAGCCAACTCTTGATTTCACTCAGGTCATGATCTCATGGTCATGGATCCAGCCTCACATCAAGGATTTTTCCATGGCTTTCTCAGGCTGGGCCTGGAGCCTGCCTAAGATTCTCTCCCCTTCTCTATCCTCCCTGAGCTCTTTCAAAAACAAACACAAACACAAACACAAAAACAAAAAACAGGACCAAATTCTTCAAACCAACAGAAATAGAAAAAGTTGTAAGGAAAAATTTTATGGTCACTTAATAAATTAAGACAGATAAGCATATACTTTAGTCATAAGAAAAGCAACTATCTAGATTAAGTGAATAAGCAAAATAATGTTTTAAGCATTTGGAATGGGAAGTAAAGCACTTTAGAGGTTAACCAGGTGTAAACACTGCTATAAGATTAATACAAAAGAATTGGAAGAAGTATTAAGTAACAAGACATGAGGAATTGGTCACATGAGACATTAGCCATTTTTTTCCCCAAAAAACACAATTTTGGCTTTTCCAGAACTTTCTCTCCTCCATTATTTTTGGCTAATCAAAAGGTGATTAAATGATAGAGAGTAACTTGATATTTACCTACTGGAATAGAAATTCACCACAAGTCCCAAGGCTGCCCACTTTGTGGGCTTAATAATTTTTTACTCTATATAAGATGAATTAAATCCCCAGAATAAATATTTTGGCCAAGGTGTGCAAGGAAATGACAAGGATAACTTACTGGGATCTGCAGAAACTAAGTTTTAGAATAAAATATTGAATACTGATGTTGAAAGTACTTATAGCCAAAACTCAAACAGGTATTTTATAGCATCAGATTAAGTCAGTAGGAGGTCACAGAGGATGTTGTAATTCTTTGAATAATAATTTGTTTGAATCAATGCATGAGAAGGAATAGATTAGTTTTTACATTCATAAAGTAAGGCCAAATCTTTACACTATTTCATGATGTGCAAGGGAAGATATTTGCAATGATTTATTTCAAATATAAGAGTAAATGTTGAGGTGCTTGTTTTATTGATAAGAGAGGTTACATAATCATTCCACATGTTTAGAATTCTGGTTCTCAAACCCTTTGGAATCAGGGTTCCTTGACACTCGTAAAAATTACTTAGAATCCGAATAAGTTTTTGCTTATGTGTGTTAAATTCATCTATATTTACTGTATTAGAAAATTAAATCAAAAATTAAAAAGTTATACATTTCTTTAAAAATACATTATGTTCAGTTTTCCAAAAAACAGCGATTTTCCAAAACAAAATATTAGTGAGAAAATTTTTAAATCTGTTTAATATATGAATAGAAGACAACTGAATTCTCATACCTGCTTATGCATTTGATTTCACTATGGAGAATAATCTAGCCTACCTAGTTGGAAAAGGGACACTAGTTGGAATTTGGGGGACTGTGATGGTCAGTTTTATGTGTCTATTCGATAGACTACAATCCCTAGTCTAATTCAATCAAACACTAATCTAGGCATTGCCAAGAGGAAATTTTGTAGACATGATTAACGTCCATAAACAGTTAATTTTAAATAGGAGAGCCTTTCCTAGATAACATGGGTGGGCCTGACTTAATCAGTTGAAAGGCTTTAGAAATATTGCTGTCTGTACTCTGAAGAAGAAATTCTATCTACAGTTAGCAGCTTCAGCCTATGCTTGAGAATTCTAGCTGGCCTGCCTGATGTTCTACCCTATAAATGTCACACTTGCCTACCCAGCCCAACAATCATGGAAGCCAACTCCCTGCAGTAAATCTCTTACTATGTATCTTCTGTTGGGTTAGTTTCTCCAAAGAACTCTAATACACAGAGACTCTGAGATCAGTGGTATAGGATATACGTTAAAAAGACTCCTATGTCACTAATTAGCCTAACAAAGTAATTCTATGAAGTCAATAAGGCAAAAACACATGCCTTCTATTCTCAGAGAGGATATTTATCAGATGGCACTGATCTTTTAGTGACTTTTAGTCTTGATCCTTAAATTCCTGGTTTCTATGCCAGTACACTTTATCTTTTGGCACAGTAACCTTCTATATACTTAGAAATATACTTGCAGATATAGACATTCATATTATTTAATACACATGTCACAAAGAAATTCCTTACAAAAAGGGGGAAAGACAAAAAAACCTGCATCTGAGGTATGAGTGGAAGTGAGACAAATGAAACACAGGGTTTTGTTTTATGCTTAAGGAGCTCATAATTTACTTGGGAGAAATAAGATTATTGATCCCTGAAGATATGAGATGAGATTTAATAAAGTGATTAAGACTTTGATTCCTTACTAATACTTTGAGTACTAGGCACTGGGATGGAGTCATCTTCATCCTTTTCAGCTGCTTCTGGTGTGGAATTGACATCCCCCCCTCCATATTTGATGCCGCTTCTAGTCTGTGAGTTTATGGGAGACAGAGATAATGACCAATCAGCAGATGCATAATACTAATAACCTGTTCACTGAATGACTAAGGAGAGAAGGAAGAGCAAAAGGGTAAAAGTTGGGAAAAATGGAAAACCAAAGAACTTAAAGATGGAATATGACTTTAAGACAATGAAATGAAAACTGAGCTGAAGATGATGTGTGTTAAAAAGTAACAAGACATTTCGTAGAACAAATTAAGTATTCCCATTTTATGAAAGAGATTGGCCAAGGAGAGTGTTATTATGAGGAGGCAGAACAGTATCATGGCTCAGTGTATGAACTCGTCAGATCTGAGTTTCGGTACTGTTCCATCAAGTACTAGCCATGTCATCTTTGGACCTCAGTTTCCACAACTGTGAACGTTCAGAGTTATTTTGAAAATTTAAATGAGAAAATTTATATAAAGTTTATCACATAGTGCCTAGCATAGAGTAAATCTATTAAGTGTTGGTCCTCATAATTATTAATGTTATTACTATTATTAATTCTAGAGGCAATGAGGAACCAATGGGAGGTTTTTAGTTGGGACAGTGATATGGGGACACTTATTAGTTTGAAAATACATCTGATGTTAGTTAGAATAAATCTTGAAAGTAAAATACTGGATCCAGAGGAATCAGTTAAAAGTTACCATAACAGTCTGAGCACAAAAATGTGACAGGCAAGATACGTCCTAGCCCAAGGCTCCTTCCACTGGATCATCACATACACTATAGATTTGACATCAATGGCTTATTCTAAATAGGAGCATATACTGTTTATGTATGACTGGTAAATGGGAAACACTACAAATTTTTGTAACCATATTTAATATAAATACATCATTTATCAGATTTGGGGGAGAAATTGCAACTTTTATTTTTATTATTTTTAAAAGTCTTATTTATTATTTATTTTGAGACAGTGAGAGCAAGTGGGGAAGGGGCAGAGAGAGAATCCCAAGCAGCCTCTGCACGGTCAGCACAGAGCCTAATGTGGGGCTCTGAAAGTTGCAACTTGAGAGAATGTCAAATGCCCTGACATAGCATTTAGGCTTAATTCTCTCTGCTTATATGGAAAATTAACTAGAGGTTCCCAGAAAACTAATCATTGAGGAGGCACAAGTCCAGGATTAAAAACAAAAAACCTATATATAAGCACATAAATATTTGTGTATGTTTAGGATCATATAAGAAGAGTTATATGTAGTTGCATGTAAGAATATCTACAGAACTTATAAATGGTGGCTATTCATATGCAGTGAAACCCATCTGTTAATATCTAGGGATGCTGGAAATAAATTTAACTGAAAATAGGTAGTTGTAACAGAATCCAACTAGGAACACTCACTTGCCTATCTATAACACTGGTGTTGTTTATGTCTATATCCATTAAGTGACAGTTACATCTTTTAAATTTCAAGCAACCTCTTGGCCGTATTGTGAGGCTTAATCTTCATTTTAGAACACACAGAACTGGCACTCTTCCTGAATAGCTTGTCATACAGCAGAACGCCATAGGATAGATTCAAGTTTTTAAAGTGTTGTACAATTTTAATAATCTGTGCACATTAAAATTCAAAAGATATGCTGATATCCATATATGATACTTTTCACTTAGTTTAGGAGGTAAATGACCAATACTATAGAATTTTCTGCAGAATTAGGATATAGCTACTAGTTTAAAGGGGAATTTCTAGTCTCTGAGTTGTTTAACATAGATGTTTGTGTTTGAATGTAATAGATGTGAATCTCCTTTCCAAAAGAACTAGAAGTTTTCAGTGTGCATTTGTGTGGAAATCATTGGTTGGAATTAGTGCTATAAGAATATAAAGGAAAAAAATAAAAACATAAAGTAAGACATAGCACAGGGGCCTTTGGGTGTGATTTTTCTATCCATCGAGTACAGGTATGCAAGTTGATTTTCCAGGTGGAAGGGATAGATTTTCTCATAGCCAAGCATGAACTGTTGTGTCAGCCCTGTGGCTGTCTAACATCACACATTTGCAAGGTAGCTGCTTGAGTTAGAGGTGGAATGAGGCCTGGGAACACAGAGATGTGACTTTCATCTAGAAATACAAGCCTTGCATTAATTAGATGTGCTAATAAGCAGTGTGTATCACTCACCATTCCCTATGACTTCTAGGTGAGATAACTATGAATTAATAAAGTTAAAACAATGGAATTTGGAATAAAAACAGAAGGTGACACCGAGTCTCAGATTTTATGTGATCCAGTGTTAGTATATCCACTGATAAAGGATACAGACTGGGGAAGATAAGGAAGCTTGCTTGGGGTCACAAGTCAAGGTCACTGTTAAGTCTCTCTTATAATTTCTCATGTTATTTTGCTACTATTCATTGTCTCTACGAGGTTGCCATAATCACTGTCTTTCGCTAAGACTGTTTTCTACCCAACTTAAACTAATTAAGCAAAAAGAAGAATCTATTGGCACACAGAACTGGAGTGTCATAAGCCCTCTTCTTGCAGGTTTTAGGCTGACTTTCTCTGTCTGGTAAGCCTGGTGGCCTTTTAGAACTCCAGACACACATAGTGACTCAGCCTCATTACAAAGCTTTTCTTGAAACACTTTATTTTGCCCAAGTTCCAGGAAAACCTCTGGTTCACTTTGGATTTCTAGACCAATTACTGCTGCCACAGGGATGGCTACTCTGATTCACCAACTCATGTACACATTGCTGTACAAAGCCATCTCTCTAATCACATGAAATACATTATTCATCAGAAAAGGGGTTGTAAGAAGGAGGTCAGGAATTCACAATAGGCACAAACAACAAATATATTATAATCATATTCTAAAATGCAACCTCATAGGAAGAATTCTTAAAAACTAAAACTTACCGGATAATAGGAATAACAACTATGGAAATGGTGTTACTTTTCTTCTTCTAAAGAACTTGTGTCAATATCTGTAATGACAAAGATACAGAAAAATTTCATTTCTGAAGATGGAAGAAAAGATTGATTCATTATAGTTTACAACAGGATAATTGACTTCATACACATTAACATACACAGTATTTTGTATTCCTAGAACACTGTCTGGCATTGAATGAATGCTTATTCCCTTCCTTTGCATATATAAATAGTTTATATATAATTGTTCACTTGTGTGGTTCCAAGGCCACATCATCACTTTTCATCACCACAGACTGTCAGTATCATTTAGGTCATGAAGTCTTTAAGGACAAAATACTATATAGTGTTCCATATTTTTGGTTTTTAATATTTGAGTTTTTGAAGGTCACAATTGCCAGAATGACCTACCATTGTTCTTCGTGATTTCATAGCGCATATTCCCAACCCTCCTAATGCTGTAATGGGGCTTGCATTATTTTGATTTTGTTTTGAATTGGGGTAGAGCTGACATATAACATTATATTAGTTTCAGATTACAACATAGTGATTTAATATTGTACACATTGTGAAATGATCACAATATGTTGAGTTAACATTCACCACCATGCAGCTTCATTTTTTTTCTTCTTGTGTTGAGGATTTTTTTTTAATGTTTTTTATTTATTTTTGAGAGACAGAGAGAGACAGCATGAGCAGAGGAGGGTCAGAGAGAGAGAGGGAGACACAGAATCTGAAGCAGGCTCCAGGCTCTGAGCTAGCTGTCAGCACAGAGCCCGACGCGGGGCTCGAACCCACAAACCATGAGATCATGACCTGAGCCGAAGCCAGACGTTTAACTGACCGAGCCACTCAGGTGCCCCTGTTGAGGACTTTTAAGATCTATTCTTTTAGCAACTATGCAACACAGTGTTATTAACAAGAGTCACCATGCTGTAAATTATATCTCCATGACTTGATTTATAACTGGAAGTTTGTACCTTTGGCTCTCTTCAACCATTTTACCCATCCCTAAACTTCCACCTATGGCAACCACCAAACTGTTCTCTATCTATGAGCCTGGTTTTTGTTTGAAGTTTTTTTTTTCCTTATGGATTCCACATATAAGTGAGATCATACAGTAATTATCTTGCTTTATCAAAGTATTTTCCTTAACAGAATGCCCCCAAGTTCTATCCATGTTATTGTGCTTTTTCTTTGTTTCAACTTATGTGAACTTTGGTTATGATTGCTTTAAGAATCTTATGATATGAAGAGGTTATGGAAACTGGCAAAATTAGGTTTTTACAATGTCACTTTTGAGAAAAATCAAAGATAAGTGTAGCACAAATGATTAAGAAATTGCCACTTGATGGGGTGCCTGGGTGGCTCAGTCAGGTGCGAGTTGGACTATGATTCAGGTTGTGATCTCATGCTTCATGAGTTCAAGTCCTGTATCAGGCTCTGTACTGATAGCTGGGAGCCTGTAGCCTGATTTGGATTCTGTGTATCTCTCTTTCCCTCTCCTACTCATGTTCTTTCTCTCTCCTGAATAAACAAACATTAAAAATTAAAAAAAAAACACCCTCCTCCACTGTTGGTGGCAATATAAACTGGTGCAGCCGCTCTGGAAAACAGTGTGGAGGTTCCTCAAAAAACTATCTATAGAACTCCTTTATGACCCAGCAATAGCACTGCTAGGGATTTGCCCAAGGGATACAGAAGTGCTGATGCATAGGAGCACATGTACCCCAATGTTCATAGCAGCAATGTCAACAATAGCCAAAACATAGAAAAAGCCTAAATGTCCATCACCTGATGAATGGATCAAGAAGATGTGGTATATATACACAATGAGTATTACATGGCAATGAGAAAGAATGAAATATGGCCATTTGTAGCAAAATGGATGGACCTTGAGGGTGTCATGCTAGGCAAAATAAATCAGGTGGAGAAGGACAGATACAATATGTTTGCACTCATAGGTCTAACAGGAGACCAGGAGAAACCTAATGGAGGACCAGGGGGAGGGGAAGAGGGAAAGAGAGTTGGGGAG
>NC_043705.1:98295974-98302051 GCF_006229205.1 Suricata suricatta | reverse complement strand
GGTGGAGAAGGACAGATACAATATGTTTGCACTCATAGGTCTAACAGGAGACCAGGAGAAACCTAATGGAGGACCAGGGGGAGGGGAAGAGGGAAAGAGAGTTGGGGAGAGAGAGGGACACAAAACTTGAGAGACTATTGAATACTGAAAATGAACTGAGAGTTGAAGGGGGAGGGGGGAAAAAGAGGTGGTGGTGATGGAGGAGGGCACTTGTGGGGAAGAGCACTGGGTGTTGTATGGAAACAAATTTGACAATAAACTATTAAAAAAAAAGAAAAAGAAAAAAAACAAAAAAAGAAATCGTCACTTATTTAGTTTCAGAAGAGGCTGAAGAGATAGTATACATACTGTCATGGGTGGGAGTCAGGGCTTTTAAGTTACATGGTTCTGGGTTCAAATTCTGACTTCTTGCTGGCTCTGTGAACGTGAGCAAGTTACTATACCTCTTTAAGGCTTAGTAACTTCACCTATAATGTGGGAACGCCATCACTGCCTACTTCATAGATAATACATATATAGTGGGCAGTATTCTTTGAGCTCTAAATAAAGATCATTGTTATGATGTCACAATACAGTAATTTATGGGTAGACAATGAAATAAAAAATTAAAATACTATTTTTTTAGGAAGTATTATGGTTTTTAGCACATAATGGGAAACACATACATTTGTGGAAATACTGATTTTTATGGATGGAGACCCCAAATTTTGACATTTTCTCTAAGGAGTCCTCAAATTTGTTTGTTCTCAGTGACCCTTGTCCTTTTGGATTCTTTATAACTACAATACAATTTAATCCTCAATTATCAACTGCTTACAACATAAGCTATTGCACTAGTATTCTCTCCAATTGGAATTTTAGTAATCTTTCCTGCAGGAATTATACCTTACTTCTTGTGTGGTCTCTGTGTCATCATCCTGAGCTAATACTAAGAAGCCAATACTTCACAATGGATTGACCAGGGAAAGAACTTCTCTCCTATAACACTTTTAAATCAAACTGAGGGGCGCCTGGGTGGCTCAGTTAGTTAAACCTCCATCTTTGGCTCAGGTCATGATCTCACAGTTTGTGGGTTCGAGCCCCGCGTCAGGCTCTGTGCTGACAGCTCAGAGCCAGGAGCCTGCTTCTGATTCTGTGTTTCCCTCTCTCTCTTCCCCTCCTTGCTCATGCTCTGTCTGTCTCAAAAAATAAATAAAAAACATTAAAAAATTTTTAAATCAAACTGGGTTGTTCTACATAAAGTTGGCAGGAGAACCACGTACAGTTACTATGGATATATGGATTGGGATGAGAGCCCTTCTTGAACTGTTTTAAGATTTCTCAAGCTCTTCCTTTGTATGGATGTGTAAGGCCCATGAATACTAAATTCTTATTCATTTACTCTCTCAATAGCCCAAATAAGCCTAGCTCTTATTATTATTACGTTTTACCATTTAGTATTCTTCTATTATAAAAGATGTAGGGACAAGGTTAATGGGGCTGAATTTTCTGATAACTTTGGTACCCTTGGTTAGGTTTCATCTTTAACATCTTTGTTTGACTAAGGCTGGAGCAGAAGCATCATTCAGTCTGTGACAATAAAAGTGGTATATAAAGTGTCTTCTGGGACTTTGGTCCAAGAGCAGCAGACTCTGGATACCACCATGTGACATATTTATTAGGCTCAAGTATTTAATTCATCCAGTGAGATATTTCCCTAACGCCTTTCTTGCATAGGATAGTGGAGGCAGAGATATCACATATGAGTGTACCTCAAGAGGAAGAAGAACCCAGGAGGAGAAAGTGTCACATGTTTGCTATGGACACTTTTGCATCCAAATAGCCTGGCAAAAACTTCCAAAACCTTGTCAAACATCTTAGAAATTTTTTCCCATTCTATCACTCCTTCACTTTATCCTATCATATTGATTTAAAAGTCTCATTTCTGATCCGCAGGGTCTGCCTTGACTTTTGGTACTGCAGAGTCTGAATCCCATCTCCTCAATCAACATCACTAACATCATATAGCGGTTCCCCAACTTTATGTCCATAGGTGGGCATCCCCACAAGTCTACATTGCAACTAATTCTGAATTGGGCCAAAGACTTATAAAATGATAGGTTCATCCTTGACTTTTCATCAACCTCAGCAGTGATTAATATTCCACTATCTTTGGTAACTTTTTCCTTGCTGGAAAATTCTATGGAAAAGATTCATTCAAATTAGTTTCAGGTCAAAGGTCATATTACCATATATTCTCACTTTTTTACATACTAGTATTTCTGAAATTGTGGTGCATCTTACACTTGATAAGCACCCTTAATGAGATATTTTAAATCTCCATATGCTCTTATTTAATTTATAAATGCAGTGTATCATTGATGACATCTTAGAACTCAAGGTATTTGGTAATGTTACTTCTCATATTAGCAATTCTCAAGTACATTTAATGGCCCTGGCTTCATTATTTTACTGCATTCATGCCACTTAAAAAAGCTAAGGGGTGAGGTCTTTAAGAACTGTGAAAATCAACCAAATCCTGAGCATCACAAAGCTAGAGGGGTATTAAGCCTGGTTTGCACAGACGTGCCTGGCCTACAAAAACAACTGAACCTTTTCCCCCAAGAGAAGTTGCTAGAATGCCATCACTACATCTGGGATGGAGTAGTGACTAATTTTGCACACGAGTGAGTGTCTATTTGACATTTTGCCTGAATTCTTCTGGCTTCTCCATCAAGTTGAATATGTTGGGGAGCTGGTTTTTATCTCAGGGAAAATCTACAAGTTCATCTGACCTTTTTATTCTTTTTCTCTCATTTAAATTTATAAGTAATCATTGCAGGGTATCCAATGAGGCTTTATCCAATTTCCCCACAAGCATTCAACATTTCATTTGCTGAAACCAATGCTATGAAGTTCATGAGTTCAAGACAAAAAAAAGTTTTCATATTTTCCAACTAGAACCTCACTTCTAAGGCATAGGAATATGTGATCAGAAACAAGTTCATATCTGATATGAAAACACACTATCTCAAATTGTTTTTCTTACAAAGAAAAGGCATAAGGAGCTCTCTCTGATCTGGAAGTAAGGTTGGATTATCATAGATTTACACAGAAAAGTCTTCCATCTCTTGGCAAATCAACTACATGCATTTTAACCTTTAGAAAGGTAAGTGAGTGGTGCTCGGGTGGCTCAGTCGGTTAAGCGTCTGACTTCGGCTCAGGTCACGATCTCATGGCTAGTGGGTTCGAGCCCCACATCAGACTCTGTGCTGACAGCTCAGAGCCTGGAACCTGTTTTCGGATTCTGTGTCTCCCTCCCTCTCTGACCCTCCCCTGCTCATGCTGTCTCTCTCCCTCTCTAAAATAAATAAAAACAGTAAAAAAAAAATTTAGAAAGGTAAGTGACCTTCTATAAGACCTACAAATTGATAAGGAGTAGGATTCATTAGGATTATGTGTTAGGTATGCTATTAAGTATTCAGGAATATTTGGTGAGGAGAATAATAGAATTTATATCACTATATTTATGTAAATTAAGAGAAACAAGAATTTGGAGCCCTCAATAGTTGCTCAAGTATGGTATAGTATATATCCTATCTATAAATATTCAATTGCATTAATTAAATAGGGAAGCCAAATAATTCCCATTATGGGTTAATTATGTATCAACCACTGGGGAGTAAGGGAGGTTGAGATTGCATTAGAATTGATTCACTTAGAGCTAGTTCCAATTTCACCTTTGCCACCTTTTACTGTATTTGACCTTGAAAAGCTATTTAATCTCTCAATCTTAGTTTCTTCTTCAAAAAAATAAGCAAAATAATGTACGCTTTACATGATTATTATAAATTTCCTCTCTATATAACTGTATGTCACATGTATGCATATATATCTGGCCTAACACTTGATGGAAGTTGCTATTACTATACTCTACTTAACCCAATCATAAACTCAGGTACCACATGTAACAGCTTTCATTTTCCCCATCGGTATGAGAATCGCACAATATAACTCATCCCATAGGCTACTATCATTTACCATCTCACTTTCACTCTTTTTGATTAAGAGAAGCAGAGAAAAAAGGACTAAAAATTATAAAAATGCCTAATTTCAAGGCCAAAAGTAACTGTGTGACAGACAGTAGTCATATAATTGCCTATTCTTTTCAGCTGGAGAAAGAAAGTTTGAAAAAGCTTGCAAACCCCTCCCTATAGAAATCTCCCTTAGCATCTCCTTCATCAAAACCTCCTGTAAATAACTGGCATGGTATCAAGGAATCTTATTCAAAGATGAATAACCACAAAGGAAATTTAAAAAGCTGCCAATTTTGTAGCTAGATACTATGCAGAGAAAAAGAAAGTGAAACAGGGAAAACAAATTAAAATAATAAACATTAAACAAAGAAATTTGCCATTGAGAATATAAAAATATGACCAAGTTTTCACTGTAAACACAGCACTACAAAACCACCTCATGAAGCAATCATTGTTAAATTGCATAGATCAAATCAGAACTGTAAAGTCTAGAAAAGTATTTGGTCTAAGGAAAGAAATGGAGGATAAAAGAGAAGCCAACAAAAAATCAATCCAACCTGAAAAACAACATAGGGAAAACAAAAGCTGCTACATATGCAGTAGGCTACAGAAAACAGGAAAAGGAAATGTTAAAAAGCATTCATGAACAATCAAATGAAACAATATCCATATCATAGGAATTCCTGAAGAAGAAGAAAGAGAAAAAAGGTCCTAAAGGGGTGCTTGATTAAATTATAGCCAGGAACTTCCCGAACCTGGGGAAAGAAATAGACATTGAAATCCAAGAGGCGCAGAGAACTCCCTTAAGACGTAACTTGGGGAAAAAAAAAAAAGACGTAACTTGAATTGACCTTCAGCACGACATATCATAGTGAAACTGGCAAAATATAAAGAGAAAGAGAGATTTCTGAAAGCAGCTAGGGATAAAAGGGCCCTCACATAGAAAAGGAAACCTATCAGAGTGGTTACAGACCTATCTAATGAAACTTGGCAGGCCAGGAAGGAATGGCAGGAAATCTTCAATGTGATGAACAGAAAAAATATGCAGCCAAGAATCCTTTACCAGTGAGCCTGTCATTCAAAATAGGAGGAGAGATAAAGGTGTTCTCAAATAAACAAAAATTGAGACTATTCATCACCACCAAACCAGC
Organism: Suricata suricatta; assembly: GCF_006229205.1. NCBI lineage: Eukaryota > Metazoa > Chordata > Mammalia > Carnivora > Herpestidae > Suricata > Suricata suricatta. The sequence continues at coordinate 98,296,884 of NC_043705.1, read as the reverse complement.
CCTACAAGAAATCCTAAGAGGGTTTCTCTGAGGGAAATGTTGTAAGGAATACAAAGTACCAGAGACACCACTATAAACATGAACTCTACAGAGAACACAATGAATCCAAATCCACATTTTTCAATAATAACACTGAATGTAAATGGACTGAATGCTCCAACCAAATGACACAGGGTAGCAGAATGGATAAAAAACCAAAATCCATCTATTTGCTGTCTACAAGAGACTCACCTTAGACCTGAAGACACCTTCAGATTGAAAATAAGGGGGTGGAGAAATATCTACCATGTGACTGGAAGCCAAAAGAAAGCTGGAGTAGCCATACTTCTATCAGACAAACTGGACTTTCAGGTAAGGGCAGTAACAAGAGATGAAGAAGGACATTATATAATAATTACAGGGTCTCTCCATCAGGAAGAGCTAAAAACTATAAACATCTATGTGCTGAATTCAGGAGCACCCAAATACATAAAACAATTAATCACAAACAGAAAATCTTATTGATAAGAATGTGCTAGTTGCAGGAGACTTTAATACTCCACTGACAGCAATGGATAGATCAACCGGACAGAAAATCACTAAAGAAACAATGGACCTGAATGACACGTTGGAACTGATGAAATTGATAGATATAGTTAGAACTCTGCATCCTGAAGCTAGAAAATTCACCTTCCTCTCAAGTGCACATGGCACATTCTCCAAGATAGATCACATACTGGGGCATAAAGCAGCCCTCCATAAATATAAATAAATTGAGATGATACCAGGCACTTTCAGATCACAATCCTATGAAACTTGAAATCAATCACAGGAAAAAGTCTGGAAAACTTCTAAAAATGTGGAGGTTAAAAACCATGCTACTAAAGAATGATTGGGCCAATCAGGCAATTAGAGAAGAAATTAATATATA
>NC_043705.1:98268858-98295874 GCF_006229205.1 Suricata suricatta | reverse complement strand
ACAACAATCCAAACTCTCTGGGACACAGCAAAGGCAGTCCTAAGAGGAAAGAATATTGCAATCCAGGCCTATTTCAACAAACTAGAAAAAGTGCAAATTCAAAATCTAATAGAGCACCTAAAGGAACTAGAAGGGGAGCAGCAAGAGCACCCCAAGCCCAGCAGAAGAAGAGAAATAATAAAGATCAGGGCATAAATAAACAATATAGAATCCAAAAAAATAGTTGAGATCAATGAAACCAAGGGTTGGTTTTCTGAAAAAATAAATAAAATTGATAAACCTTTAGCCAGGCTCCTTAGAAAGAAAAGAGAACATCCAAATAGACAAAATCGTGAATGAAAATGGATTTATAACAACCAATCCCTTAGAAATACAAGCAATTATCAGAGATTACTATGAAAAACTATATGCCAACAAATTGGACAATCTAGAAGAAATGTACAAATTCCTAAACATACATGCACTACCAAAATTCAAATGGGAAGAGATAGATAATCTGAACAGACCCATAACCGGTGAAGAAATCGAATCCGTTATCAAAAATCTCCCAACAAATAAAAGCCCAGGACCAGATGGCTTCCCAGGGGAATTCTACCAGACATTTAAAGCAGAGTTAATACCCATTCTTCTCAAGCTATTCCAAAAAATAGAAATAGAGGGAAAACTTCCAGACTCATTCTACAAAGTCAGCATCACTTTGATTCCCAAAGCAGACAGAGACTCAACAAAACAGAGAACTACAGGCCAATATCCTTAATGAATACAGATGCAAAAATACTCAACAAGATACTAGCAAATTGAATTCAACAGCATATAAAAAGAATTATCCATCATGATCAAATGGGATTCATTCCTGGGCTACAGGGCTGGTTCAATATTCACAAATCCACCAATGTGATACCTCATGTTAACAAAAGAAAAGATAAAAATCATATGATCCTGTTGATAGATGTAAAAAAAAGCATTTGACAAAATACAGCATCCTTTCTTAATAAAAACCCTTGAGAAAGTCAGGATAGGAGAAACTTACCTAAACATTATAAAAGCAAATTATGAAAAGCCCACAGCTAATATCATCCTCAATGGAGAAAAACTGAGAGTTTCCCCCACCCCCAACCCTGAGATGAGGAACACGACAGGGGTGTCCACTCTCACCACTGTTGTTTAACATAGTGTTGGAAGTCCTAGCATCAGCAATCAAACAAAAGGAAATAAAAGGCATCAGAACTGGCAAAGAAGAAGTCAAACTTTCACTTTTCACAGATGACATGATATTCTACATGGAAAACCCAACCAACTCCATCAGAAGCCTACTGCAGAAGAATGAAACTAGACCACTCTTACACCATACACAAACATAAACTCAAAATGGATGAAGGACCTGAACGTGAGACAGGAACCCATCAGAGGTTGGAGGAGAAAGCAGAAAACAGCCTCCTTGACCTCAACCACAGCAATTTCTCACTCCACACATCCTCAAAGGCAAGGGAATCAAGAACCAAAATTAATTATTGGGACCTCATCAGGATAAAAAGCTTCTGCACTGCAAAGGAAACAATCAAGAAAAGAGGCAACTGATAGAATTGGAAAACCTAGTTGAAAATGACATACCAGATAAAGGGCTAGTATCCAAAATCTATAAGGAACTCACCAAACTTCACACCCAAGAAATGAACAATCCAGTGAAGAAATGGGCAGAAGACCTGAATAGACAATTCTCCAAAGAGGACATCCAGATGGCCAATAGACCCATGAAAAGATACTTAGCATCACTTATCAGTAGGGAAATACAAATCAAAACCACACTGAGATACCACTTCATGCCAGTCAGAGTGGCTAAAATGAGCAAATTAAAAAACTATAGATGCTGGTGAAGATGTGGAGAAATGGGCACCCACCTATACTGTTGGTGGGAATGTAAACTGGTACACTTGCTCTGGAAAACAGTGTGGAGGTTCCCCCAAAAATTAACAATAGAACTCCCCTATGACCCAGCAATAGCACTGCGAGGGATTTACCCAAGGGATATAGAAGTGCTGAAGTATAGTGGCACATATACTCCCAATGTTCATAGCAGCACTTTCAACACTAGCCAAATCATGGAAAGAGCCTAAATTTCCATCAACTGATGACTGTATCAAGAAGATGTGGTTTATATATACAATGGAATACTATATGGTGATGAGAAAGAATTAAATATGGCCATTCATAGCAAAGTGGATGAACCTCGTGGGTGTCATGCTAAGTGAAATAGGCAGAGAAGGACAGATAACATGTTTTCACTCATATGTCTAACAGGAGAAACCTATCAGAGGACCATGGGGTGGGGAAAAGGGGAAAAAGAGTTAGGGAGAGGGAGGCAAATCATGAGAGACTCGAATACTGAAAACAAACTGAGGGCTGATAGGGAAGCAGGGGAAGAAGGGTAATGGTCACGGAGGAAGGCACTTGTGGGGAAGAGCACTGGGTGTTATACGGAAACCAATTTGATAATAAACTATATATGAAGTTTAAAAAAGTATTCATGAGAGAAATTAATGATATCAAAAGCAGATGAGGTTGTCCATTATGTATATAATTGGAGACTTTTATGAGGAAAATAGAAATAGGCAAGTAAAGCAGATATTGGGAATTATAATTATCGAAAAACAATTAAACACAGAGTTGGATATATAGTTTGAAAGGGTTGTCTGTGTTCTATGAAAGAGGTTACACAGAATAGCCAACATGATGATGTACCTTCATGAAGTTACTACATATACTATTCTTCTATATAGCCAAAGAGAAATTATTCAAGTCTTGGTTAAGGTGGGAAAATAGCTTTAGCAAATGCTCAAAGAAAGGTAGCATTGCCTTAAAACCCTCAGGAATAGAAAATAAAGCTTAAGAATATGACCCCAAGCCAAACTATCAATTGTATTTTGGAATATACAAGAACTTAGGGAATGTTGATCCCAAGAATCTTCACTGAAAGTTCTGTTGGAGGAAAAGGATCAGATCAACCATAGAAGATTGTAAAAATTACAGCAAAAAGAGTTGTGTTGAGGTATGAATCTATTCAATTACAGGAAGGAGACTAAATGCCATGTAAAAAATAACAGTTTTAGAACAAAATATATGTTTTATTACCCTGATGAAAGTTGGAAGGAGAAGAGGAACAAATAAGGGCAGTTGGTATAAATACAGTGATTGGTCGTCTTTTGTTTTATAGGTCAGAATGATGAAGTGAACATCATGAGTATAACAGAACCAACGAAAACACCAAAGATAATACTGTATACTGAGTTTGGGTGGTAGAATAAAGGGGAAAAGAGAAGATACACTAGTTTAAAAAATTTTTAAGGTTTAATTATTTTTGAGGGAGAGAAAGATACAGCACAAGGGGGTACAGGCAGAGAGAGAGACACACACAGAATCTGAAGCAGGTTCCAAGCTCTGAGCTGTCAGCACAGAGTCTGACATGGTGCTTGAGCCCACGAACATGAGATTCTGACCTGAGCTGAAGTCAATGCTTAACGAACTGAGCCATCCAGGGGCTGTAAGGTATAGTAGTTTTTTTTATCAATGCTTATAACTAAGTTTATAGATACTATTTAAATAAATAGGGAGTTAATTTTTAACTGTTATAATTAAAATAATCACTTATACATTAAGAATAAGCTTTCCAAGTTACCAGAACAAATATACACAAAAATAGAGAACATTAGAAGAGTAAAAAAAATACTAACACAAGAGCAAGACCCCATGCTCTTTATCTTAAGCTTATTAAAAACTAGACATGGCTAGTTTTCTAGATCAGTATTGTTTATATAGTCTAACAATCAATAAACTAAACGCCATTTAAGTAATCAGTGCTACTTCTCCCTTGAAGCTCTATCAGAAAATCTCAGCATACTAAAAGATAAAGCATTTTTGGTCCTCTGAAGGTATGTAAATTTTTCATCAACAAATCAGTAAATAACACCCAAATTAATGTCAATTTCTTAAATAAAAGTGTCATTCTTTTTTCTTAGAATTTCTGGAAGACTCTTCTGTGTCAAGTGTACATTTATGCATATGGTATATTGGCTGACAGTTATGAGGCTTGTTATCTGAGTGAGCAACAGGTGCCAAGTCCCCAACCCTTCCCTCTTGCAGGGGTGGTGGTGAAGAGATATTAGTCTGCTAGGGATGCTATGACAAAGTGCTACAAACTGGGTGGCTTAACCTACAGATATGTATGGTTCTATAGTTTTAGAGGCTAGAAGTCCCAGATCAAGGTGTTGGCAGAGTTAGTTCATTCTGAGGGCAGGAGAGAGAATTTGGTTCATGACTACCTCCTTGTTTCTGTTTTGTTAGCAATATTTTATGTCCCTTGGCTGATAGATACGTTATCTTGATCCCTGCCCTCATGCTCACATGGTGTTCTTCCTCTGTACAGGTCTATACGTACACATTCCCCCTTTTCTTAAGAACACCAGTCTTACTAGATTAGGAGTCTACCTACTTTAGTGTGACCCCATCATAACTTGACTAATTATATCTGCACAGTTCTATTTCCAAATAAAGTAACATTCTTAGATAACAGTTAAGACTTTACATCTGAATTTTGGGGGAGACACAAACCCACAGTAAGAGAGAAAGAAAGTGGTGGTTCTGAACTGATAGGGCAGATGATTCAACCGGTCAACACAAACAAAACCAAACTGGATGCCCATTACAATCAGGTGCCAATGCCGGTATACATGCTAATTTTCGCTGACACCTCTTACAGATTCTCTACTCCCTAAGTAGGTAATTCTGCTTATTGATATATATAATTGATGTAAAAGAAAGTAGATGAATACATTAGAGTATCGAAGTAATTAGGATCCAAATCTAAGCACCTTGAAACTAGGACATCTAATAAGTGAATGGGAATATTCTTGAATTTGTGAAACTCCAAATTTGCTAACAGTTTATTATGCTATCGAGCATACTGTTTATAAGCATCCTAATATCATTAAATGAGCATAATTTACTGCTGTCAGATCCAAGAAAGTCTTCCAAACTCTCATCTGGATTATTAACTCCTCAAACAGACACACATACTCTGTTTTGAGACTAACCATACTGCAGCAATTCTTTGTTGGTAACACAGGGGAGCAGAGGTGAAGGGGACAGGGGCTTGATGTTAGACTTGTTGGAAGGAACCCAAGTGTCTACAAAGACTTTCCTATCTCCCAGATAGCACAGAAACTCTACCCCACTAATTTCAGCATCACTTAATAAATCTGCTTCCCAGGGTAGGATGATGATACATAATAGGGTGAGATTATGTAGGATATTACTTAAAAAGGAGTAATAGAACACTGATGTCTAGAATGGGATTTTTCTTTTTTTAGTTTCCGTTTGTATTGACACTATCAAAAGAATTGGCGATCTCAGTTTGGTGTTAGCTTGATTTTAATCCTTAACACATTCTAATTTCCCTGGTAACACACAGGAAGACATCAAAGCTCAGGTTTTTATGTAGGTGCTACTGTTTATTTGCAATGTGATGTTCCTTTTAATTTATTTTATTGTTACTTTTTAGTTAGGGCAATTGATATAAATGTTACATTTATGGAAGGGACATTCATTTTTAAAATAAATTTAAAAGTTAATTTTTAATTGCAAAATATATAAGTCATATAGTTAAGCAAACATTTGAAAAGTGGCCTACAAATGACTGAAATTTGGAAACCATTGAGTTCATTCTTTCATTTGTTCTGAAGGCATTTGTATATAAGAACAAAGCATTCCAGTGGATGATCAATAAATGTATTTAGTTGCAGGAAAAAGTTACATTCTGCCACAAATATGCATGCTTTGGTTGAGCAGAAAGCAAAAACTCAAATCTGACAAATCCCTCTTGTTAGAATAGAGCCAGGGCTGAACTGCAAACCACCTTTGGAGCTGGTGGCGAGGCCTCCTCTCTCTCTTTATTTTATGCCTAGTTTCCCTGTTTTGCCTTATGTTTGATCCTGCAAGCCATCTCCGGTCTTTTTGGGGATAGGCAGAGTATATAAAAAGGGAGGTGATTAATCAGTATTTGTTGAACACATGAATACATAAGTGAATGGATAACTAAACAGAGAAAATGGATGAGCTGAGAGGGAGAATTACAAGGATCCGGTCACTCTCAACTCGGGCTTTAGTAAGGGAGGGTTCATGCAAGGAGCACACTGTGATTCTAACAAGGAAGGCAACACCCTGCCTGGTCTAGATGGGGAACGTGAAATGTGAACCAGCAGGACATTAGAGAAAACACTTAGTGTCTGTCCTCCCTCCAGATGTGTTGGCAGGGCTGGCTGATCACCCCATGAACACAATGGACCCCCAAATGACTTTTCAGCCAAGTCAGGGAAGCTGGAGCTATGGTTACCTTGCCTAACCTCAATATTAACTGTATTGATTTCTGATTTATAGAACCATGAAAATAAAAGTCCTGGGTTTTGGTGGAAAGGAAAGTTATAAAATCCATTTGAGTGTTTATTCAGCCTGAATTAATGAAGAGGTGGCGGGGAGAGAGGGAAATGACAGGTGTTTGTTCTCTGCTCAGGAAGGTCATCAGCATGACACTGAAAGCTCCTCTGGGGGACAAAAGGAAATCCCAGGTGGTTTAGTGAAAGTGGTTTTCATCCCAATAGATGGGATGATTCATAGGCTGTTGGAGAAAATATCAGTGGCAGAGAAACACCAAAATGAATGTAATCTATTGTTCCCAGTCCTCTAGATTTTAGCTCTACTTCTTAATTTGTAATATAATAATTTACATACAGGTCTTCACTGTCCTTCTAAATTGGACTCTATGAGAGGGGAGGATCTACTGGATTCATTTTTGTATTTTCTATGGTACCCATTATTTGAGATACAGTAGGTGCTCAGTATGTAGCACCTATTAGTTAAATGTATATAAATAAACAGACATTTGAAAATTGCTACAGATGTTGTATACATATTTTTCACCAGCGTTTGAGCACTTACCATGAACTGGACACTACTGTTAACCACTGGGAGGAACTAACAATCAGTGCAACAGCCTCCCTTTTCACATGACTGATTCAACCATGAATACAAGTAACTTTCATTCAACTGAGAAACAGAATGAGGGGGAAATAAGACAAAGAGATGTGGTGCCTGGAGAAAAAAGAGTCAGATTTCACCTTTGGGGGCTGCTTAGGGTGAGGATGGAGAAAGAAGCATGTGATGAAGGCATTGCAGGATGAAAATTCAACAGGTATAGATAAGTCTATTAAAGAATGCCCCAGATTTTGTAAACAAAATCTGGAGATGGGATTGAATACAGTGTGTTCTGGGGTACTGGGTAGTTTAAAGGGGCTATAGGAATGTCCAGAATGTAGGGTGTGTGTATATGATTGTGGGTGAGGCAGGGGGGGAGAGGGGAGAATATGGGACAGGAAAAGAATCAAGGAGTTAAAGATCTCCTGGGCACAGATTTCACAGAGCCTTAAAAGCCTGATGAAGCCATTTAAATTTAACTAAATAATGAAAGTTGTTGAGCAATGGATATGGTACTATCTTAGCTGTTTCTAGGATCTGGACACAAAAATAAGCTCATGTGATCAATGAATCTAGGGAAGATTTATCAACATCCTCTCTCTCCTCCAGGGCCATTCTTATCCCTCTAGTTATCAGGGTACACCACCCAAAAGGAGCCTCCAAGAGATGTCATGGAATTCAAGGAATGGCTACCCGCTGGAACTTCATCCCCAGTACCAAGAAAGAAGAAGACAGTGTAAGAAGATGACAGTAGAAGAGTCCTTTAAAAAAATTTTTTTTTAACATTTATTCATTTTTGAGAGATAGAGACAGAGCATAAGTAGGGAAGGGGCAGAGAGAGAAAGAGGGAGACACAGAACCGGAAGCAGACTCCAGACTCTGAGCTATTAGCACAAAGCCCAACACAGGGCTTAAATGCACCAACTATGAGATCTTGACCTGAACTGAAGCCCCATGGTTAACAGACTGAGCCACCCAGGCACCTCAGTGGGAGAGTTCTAAAGCACAAGGCACATTTGTCTCTATTTGAGGTGGTTATTTAAAAAAAAAATGGCTTTCCTTGAAAATTAGCTATTAAAGAAAATGACCTAAGCATTTATTTTTACTTTCCAGCAGAAAACATATTCCTGGGCAATCAAATATCCAGGTTGACGAGAGAAAACTTTACTTCACAAAGGAATGTCAGCTGATGAAGGAGAAGAAGTGATAGAATTAGAAAAAGCAATAATGTAATTGATTCAGGCCCAAATTTTCAATTGGTGTTAAAGCTATGAGGTGAAAGAAAATATAAGCAAGTAATGAACACAATAAAAGTGAGATCTCACTGTTCTAGTTAAAACCCAGACCTCCATTTTACTAAAAGCCCAAGCAAGTCCTTACAGAGGGCCTAAAAGTCTCACACAATCAGAACCCATTACTTCTTTGACCTCAACCTTCTTATTGACATTCTCCACACCTCTCCCTCCACTCCTGTCACTTCAGCCACATTGACCTCCTTATTCTTTGGACATAGCAGTCATGCACCCTTCCTTAGCGTCTTTCACTTACCGTCCCTATGGTCTGAATTGCTCATCCCTCAGATATCTGCATGGCTCTTTCCTGTTACAACTTTTTAGCACCCTATTTGCAAACCCACCTCATCCTATTGCTATCCTCAAGCATTTCCAGCCCTGCCCTTTGCTTTTCCTTACCAGGCATTTAACAACTGCTAACCTGTGATATAATTTACTTATCCTGGGAGGCATAGATTTTGGGGTTTTGTTCTCTGCAAAAATCCCAGGCATCTAGAATAGTACCTGAAATGTAGTCATCACTCAAATATTTGTTTGGTGTATTGAATAAAAGGCTTTGAGGAAAAAAAAAAAAAAAAGAGTCTTTTGTGATTTACACTTGATAAGTGGCACTTGGACTGCCCATGCATGCAATTGGAACAGAGATCACAAGTGTGGACTGGCCTCTGTGTTGCATGAAGGGGCAAGTTTGGCCCATGGGCATTCACTACCATAAATATGTGAGAAGTGGTGCCTAATTAGAGGATAAAGGAAATGTATGAATGCTGAGAAATTAATGAGCTTGGGGAAAAGAAAATCAGCACCTTTCACAAAGAAATCTGTTAGAAAAATATAAGTGCAGTAGAGGCCAAGAGAGAGGGCAATGCCAATTTCCAGACTTCCGTCTGTCTGCTTCAAGGATCCACACATTTTGCTTTTTCTGATAAACTTCATTAAGCAGTCAACAGAATTCTCTCAACACCCAGGCAGCTTTTTGAACTTTCATAGTTTTGTAAGCCATTTTAGAAACCAGCTCAGGAATTGCACACTGGTGATAGAAGGCCAGGGAAGAAGGTAATGTGCTTCATGAATCTGGGAGGATCTTTCTCCTGTGAGGAGAAGGTAGCTGGTATCATCACCTGCTTGGAGGGAAAAGGACGAGAGGAGGCAGAAGAAAGCAGCCCCACCTCAATGCAGACTGTGAAGCCTTTCCATTTTCCCTCCTATAATTGGCTTTTTCTTTGTTCCCTAGAATTATGATCTTTTGTTTTTCATTCCAGTGGTCCCAAGGGTCTCCAAATTTGTGAGCACTAGACATTACCTCTCGATTAAATAAATATGACTTTGTACACACCTATATGTTTTTGAAATGTAGATGCTAGTGTGGATGATGAAATACAAATCCTACTAAAAAGTTATTAAAAGTTCATAGGATGGTTTGTCATAATGCTCAGTGAAGTAACCATTTGTCACAGTGGCTTAGATAAACAAACATGGGTTGCTATTATCGAAGTTGACAAAATCTTCTGTGGGAAAAGATAGAATAGGGATAAACCATCTAAATCAAGTTCCTATTTAGCTTCTGTGAAGTTCCTTAATACGAGGGAAAACCAGAGAGATGGAGAGACTCTACGGTCTCATGGTAAAATGATAGGGCTGGGGTAGAACCCAGGTCTGGATGCCAAGTTCAGTGTCCAGTGCTCTCATCACCACCACCACCACCCTGCCAGTAGACCCAGCCTTCCCACATTCCTTATGGAATGGATGTTCCCTACCTAATGATTGCTTAACCACTTGATAGAGCAATCTGAGTCAAGAGGTCGAGTGCTCAGCTGAGAAGAAGATCTTATTCAAGGAAAGACCTGCTTATTGCAGAGAAAGCAACTGCTTCCCACTCACAGACAGTACAGCACATACACAGCTTCCCAGGAGAGGTAATCCACCCCCCAAACTTCCCTTCTACTACAGAATCAAGCAGCTGGCAGCCCTGAATCTCTTTTCACCCCAAATCAATCTCCACACTGCAGTGAGTGGTATTTTCAGGATAGAAATCCATAAGTCAATTCAACAAGTCTTTGAACACCTCGTTTGTGCTGTGCAATGCAACTATATCAGTGGACAGTTCCTATCTTCATGGAGCTTATGCAGAGACATGAGCTCTTAGTGAGACAGACAGTAAACAAAGACATGTCAGGAGTGGTAAAAGGTATGAAGACAGGCAGTGCAGGGCAAGGAATGGAGACATGAAGTGTGTTTGGCTCCAAAAACTCAAACAGTAATTCTGAATGTGACTTTCAGGGTTCTGTGTGATCTTGCCTTCTCTAGGCTCCAGGCTGTCTTTCTAGGCTCATCTTATACTAGCCTTTTTTTTTTTCTTCATACAAGTCAGCCACATAAGTTTTTTTTATCAGATCCTGACCTTTAGCACATAATCTTCTGTCACTGGGCCTTAGCACATGCAGTTCCTTCTCCATCTCAAGCTGCCTTTCCTTCTCCTAGTAAATTCTTTATAAGACTCCCTAATTGTTACTTTATCAGGAAAGCATTCCCCATCTCCCATTCTGTTACCATAGAGCTGCTTCTTCAGAATATACATCACACTCATATTTTGTATTCTTGTGGTTATTTCATTAATGCCTTTTTTCTCCACTAGGCTGTAAACTCTATAAAGGCAGAGACCATGAATCATTGGGCTTATCCTAATATCTAACATAGTGGGTGTTCAATAGATGTAAGTGAAATGGATAAAAATTATCTAGAGATTCTCTTTATGGACTGACTGTGAGGGTTCCCTTAGCTGGGAATTTTGGGTGCTCCCATAACTCTCCTGAATTTTTTCTTACTGAGGAAATTTACATAACTTAATCAAGGTATACAGTGTTGATACGCTTACAATGTAGTGTATTCACATCACCTTTATCAAGCTCAGCATGTCAGTACCCATGCTCAACCCCAATCCATGGCAGCCAACCACTAATATGCTTTCAATCTCTGTGGATTCGCTTATTCTAGACATTTTAATGTAAGCAGAATCACAAAATATGTGACCTTTATTGTCTGGTGCCTTCCACTTAATAGAAGTCCCAAAATTCATTTGCATTATAGCATGCAAATTCAGAAATTCATTTTGTTTGACGACTGAATTACATTCCATTGTATGGATGTGCCACATTATATCCGCCCATTTATCATCTGATGGACCTTTGAGTTGTTTTCCCCTTTTGAATGTTGCAACTTGTGAAGCTATGACCATTCATGTACAAGATTTTTGGGTTTATTTTGAATAGTTGTTTTCATTTGGGGGGATGAATATTGAGAAGTGGGATTGCTGGGTCACATAGTAATTTTGTTTAATTTTTGGAGGGCTTTTGTGTATGAATAGATAAGGGTTTGTGCAGTTGCTAAGGTTTGCTTAGCAACATCCATAATTTCTGGGACTTGCTTCTTGTGTTACCTTGAAGGTAGAGAGTAACCTTGCACACACTCTGGGGACTCTCCTTTGACCCAGTGTCCCACCAGCAGGAGCCCTTTCACCCTCAGTGATTTCCTTCATTACTGTCTCCTTTCAGTGCGTCACCTATCTTCTTCCTGAAAGTCCTCAGCCTCCGTGACGGCCAGGAGAACAGGCTCAAGTGGCCTCTCGCAGAAAAAGTTGCAGAAAAGTTTCGATAGAGACATTCCTCTCAGCTCTACCGATTTACTGAGGTAAACTAGTCTCAAAGTTTTGTCTACTTTGTTAAAATTATTTAACCCAATTCTGTATGTTCACCTGTAAAATAGGAATAATACATGTTTTATAGTAGTAAATGAGAAATAGAGGTAAAATGCCTGGTGTTGTGCCCTGGCAGGTAGCATATTTTAATACAAAATGGTCATTTGTTATTTTTCTCTGAACTAAGGTGCCATAATATACAGAATTGTTTTAACCAGAAAATTGACATTCTTATTTTTGTGTCCATTAATGAGAAGCTATTATCTTTACTAAATCAAATTGTGCCACTTTTCTGAATAAGACTTTATTTCTTACTTATGCAGTTAGAATAAAACCCAAACCTCTTCCGAGATCCCCATGGGCTCTGACCTGGCTCTGGTCTCTCCTGCAACTGTGTACTCAGGCATCTCTCCACGTCTCTCATGCCCCAGCCATGCTGACCTGCGGATCCCGTGAGGCCCCAATTTTTATCCTGCCTCAGGTCATTGGCATCTTCTCATGACCTAGCCTAGAACCTTGTTCCCCAGGCTGCCTGAAGCTTTTCAGTAAGAAGGAAACGGTTATCAACTTCTTCTATTCTGACAGCCCTTTCCTTATGCTTTACATCCAAGAGGAAAACAGATTCAGAATTTTTTTTGGTCATTACCTGCTTTTTATTTTTCTTCATAAATGATTTTATTTGTGTGTGCTCAGCCCTGCCTCGATGTCTATGCTTTCCATTCCCAGACGCAGACAGCCCTTTTCCTAAGTTCCTCAAATTTCCCTCTTTCCTTTACACAGGTATTAATGTATGTGGTGCTGTCATTGGGTGAAGGAGCATATTAAATTGCATGGAAAAAGGTCATTACATTCTGTGAAGCATACAAAACATGTTCAATAATTATGTGCTTTATGATCAGCATATACATATATAGTAAATCAGATACATATACACACAAATGTATCACTGGTCATCTGCATCATGAGATGATGCAGAGATTTACTTTCTTCCTTTGCGTATCTGTTTTCTTAAATATTTGTGATGAGCATGTATTACTCGTGTCATTAAAAATAGTACAGGAACATTCTCTGAAAAGTATAAATGCTTTTGAAGTATTTTTTTTTCCTGCTTATAACCTGGATTCTATCTCTTCTCTCCCAAGAGAAGAGCATAATGTGGTTGTTTCAGGATCAGGGGAAAATTTCAGAGGTCTAAATCAAACTTGTGTAAAGCAAAATTCAGTTCCAGTTCAGAATGGGAGCTTTCTTCCTGAGAGAGACCACAAGTATCTGACAAAGGGGCTCCGTCTGGAGAATGCTTTGCAAATGTTATGAACTTTCATATGTCACCTTCTACTAAAGATTTCCCACACCTGAGGTCAGAATTTGGTTCCTGGGCCTGTTTTGAAAGCACAAGCAGAACACTCTTGTTATACTAGTTACATTATTAACTTAGCTCCCCTTTGTATTTTGTTTCCTATTTATGTTTTATGCACCTCTTCACTTCATCCATGATGAATCATTAACCTTACCTTTTTCACCCCTACTCTGTTTACCCGCTGACTGTAGAAGCGTAACAGGGGTGGATGACAACATCTGTCTTGAAATTATCTGATGTAACTGTGTCAAGTACCTAATGGCACCTGACCGTCCGGAAGAATGCATCGCTCCACATTGTTTCAAGTTCTGCCTGCTCCCCGCCCCCAGGTTTCAAGACATGCCTCACCCTCCCCTCATGTAGTCACCTCCTTCCACAAACATATATAAGATGTCCCAAGGCTCAACAGAAGGCAGCTAATCCCTGCCTTCTCATTGGGCTGCCCTCCTGATAATAAAGTTCTCTTTGGCTTAAAACCAATGTCTCTAGATATTGGCTCACTGCACATTGGGCACATGGACAAGTTTGAGTTCAGTAACACATCTCCCTCACCCCGGCTGCCTTTCCTCTTCCTCTTCTGAGTATGGTACTTCCATTTATACCTACTTTGTAAACCTATCATTGTTCGCTCTGTGGTATAAAATTAAATATTAGTAAAGCAGAGAGTTTTAAAAAGTTAACTTAAAGGTTCTTATGCTTCCCCGTAAGGTTTGGTTGTGAATCAAATCCAGGCAAGACATGTCTGCTTTCTTCCTCAGTGTATCCTCAGTAGCTAGGATAAGTTCATTCAATTAAAAATAGTTAGGATGTCTACTTCATTCCAAGCACTGGGCTGAGTTCTGGGGGATTTAAATAATGAAAAAGTAGACAAAGTCTCAGCCTCCCCAGGGCAAGGGAACAGCCAATAAACACCCAAACCTACAAAACATGGTTATATTGTGAAGGAAACAGGGAAGGGGATGGGATGAAGAGTAACAAGGGATGGTTTTAAATGTGGTGGAAGGGAAGACCTCCTTATGGAGGATATTAGAGCTGAGACTTAGAAGCATGAGGATAGAATAGGAAGCACATGGTAGGTATGTATCAAGTATTTGCCTGGAAATCAATGTGTCAGCCTTGTCATCTTTTTCTGCAACCCCCAACAGGTCCTTGTGCACAGCAGGAGACCAATAACAATTGTAGAACTTGGTTGAGACAGTAGATTACTGAGCTCCTGTGATCTGCTAAACATTACATTTTATAGACTGTATCTCAATCTTTCCAACCACCCTGTGAGGTAGTCCTTAAATAAAGGACCCACATTCTGCTGATGAAGAAAATGTTCGGGGACATTAACTTGCTCAAGATCACATGACTGGTAATAGAACCAACATCTGTTGGGCAGTCTCTAAGATGCACCTGCTTCCACTAATCCTTGAAGTAAAGTGGGAGGGTTTAATGAAAAAACTAAAAATGAGCACATTACTGTCCACATAGTAGAAATTCAAAGATCAAGCATTTGTTTTATAGAGATCCTTTGCCTCTTTTAAATGTAAGGTGAAATTCTCAAAAATTAAAAATAAAACCAAAGTCTCATTGCTTTGGTAACAACTCTGATATGTGCTAAGACTTCCAAAAAATATTCTTGTGGGCAGGAGAGTTTAAAAGCAATGAATGAGTGAACCTATTTCCTAGGCCGGTCTTGTGACAGGTTTGCTGTGTGATATTGGAGAAACTCACCACTCTCTACTTCAGAACCCCTGATGATATCATCACTATCCAACACTCAGCAACATGAGGCAATGTGACAAATGTGTGCATGAGAACTACAGGGGTGAAAGTTCCCTGAAAATGGGTAAATTCCAGGCATATAACGTGATCTATAGAATGGCAGAGTAGAACATAGTTTCAAATATTTTGTGGGAAAGGAACGGAGCTTAGGATGGAGAAAATAATAGTATCAGGCAAGAACTGAAGGTCCTAAAAAGAAATGGAGGCATCTTTTTCCAAATAGCCACAGACTCCTTGATGTAGTGCACAATTTTTCCTAATTTTGTTTTTCCCCTATACTACTCTTCAGAGGGTCCTAGAACATGTTAGGTAATTTAGCAACTGCTCAGTAACTTGGAAAGTTCTAGGAGATGAGAAAGGAAACTGTTACTACAAAGACATGTTGACCAGTAAGTGATGAAGGAAACAGGAAGGATACAAAGTCAGATGACTAAAGGGATCTACTATATAAGCCTCAGAAGTTTTCAGCAGCAATCAGCATGGATACGCTCTGTGAGTGGTATGTATGTGAGCACATGCTATGAGTGCCTAGGGACGACAGTATTTCACTCAGAAGAGAAATCAGACCCATCCAACTACTATTCATCTGATATTTACACAGCACTCACTTTGTCAGGCACTATTGAAGCCTGGAGACAGAATCTTGAACACAGATCTGCCCTCTTGGAGCCTGGAACCTCATAGATCAATTACCTTGCCTCAGAAACTAATAATATAAGTAATTATTTGCAACAGCAACAAATGGCTGAGAATTTATTTCCCTTGTAACATTCTAAAGAAGAAATCCTAGAGACCATTCAGTCTAAACAGCATATCTTACAGACAGAAGGCAGGGGCCCAGAAAGGCCAACTTGCTCAGAGCTATGTAGTTTGTTTGTGTCAGACCCGAGACCAGAACCCAGCCTGCTGATTCAAAGTTTCTCAATTGCTAGGTTGGGTCTCAGAAAAGCCTGTAGCTGTTCCTAATGCAGTGAGCCTGATGCATTTGGACTTGAAGGCTTACCACACGGATATGGTTCTTGGTTAATCATCCCTCGGAGAGAGACAGGCTTCCAGCAGGTGTTGTCTTATAGGCTCTCACAGCCCCAAATGCATTTTATTGTCTGAGGGGACTTCACAGAGCCACTGAGGACCAGCACTACAAAGTATGTTCTCAGTAAATGGAAAACTTGTAATAACATGAGCTTGCTCTCTTGTGCTGCACAAAATCCTAATACCTAACCATTTGATGGTCTACTGAAAATTAAATATTATAGAAGCCATGACATAATTTTAATATCCCTTTTCTCATCCCATTTAAGCTTCTTGCAAAACAAGTCCTATTATCATTTAAGGAGTTGGTCACATGCTTGACAAGTTGTGGGCTGGCAGCTCCCTGCACGTATCACACAACCAACAACAGAACAGGAGCACAGCAAGGCCCCCCGTACCCACCCACCCAACTTCATACTGTTCTCGCTCAGAAAGGAGTGCTGGTGCACTGCTCAGAGGCTGGTTCAGTTGTGGTTCTCCCCAAACCCTGGGATTGGGGGGCTGGAACAGACCTTGGGGGCCATCTCTGTGGACCAGATCATTCCTGGCTAGTGGCCCTATAAGTTTTTGCCTACTGACATATGGGAGGTCAGAATATCCATGGGGTGGTCTCACCTGGAAGGATCTGTCACCAAAGGCTTGAGAGCTGAGGGTGTCAGCTGATGTCTCCACACTTACACTCTTCCTTAGGACCAGGAAAGATCCCAGTGCCTTTTTTTTTTTTTTAAGGGAACTGGGCATTGCTTCCTGCTTTTAAAAAGGGGCTTAAGGTCAGAAAATATAGAAAGTTCTAAGAGTGGTGGTAAATAGTCACATAGCTGAGTAGGCTGCTTAATCTCTTTGAGCCCCATATATATCTATAAATAAAAATATTAGCAGTACCTAAATGATAGGGCAACTGTGAGGAGTAGATGAGGCAGCCCATGTAAAATACTTGTAGCAAGACCAAGAATCCAGCTGTCACCCAATTTATGTTAGTTGTTCCTATTATGGGTCTTCACAGTCTATTCAAATGTAAGATGGGCAGATTGTCCTGGTAATGCAATAACAGTAATATTCTCTCTCTCTCTCTCTCTCAATATATAGGGGTCCATGTGTGTGGGTATGTGCACACACTTGCGTATAACACGTTAGCTGCAACACCTATTTTAGCTAATATGATACCATGCTAAGCTGGTCTGCCCAACTTACACTATATATATTTAGACAAAATAAATATTTACCAACACTAGCAAGTGAGAAGCAAAGGGATGAACAGATTTTTGAATTACATATGAAACTTTATCTATCATGTTCTGAAGAGCAGTTGGCAGGTAGCATGCACTCTGCAAATAAAAGCTATTATAATAGTTAAGAATTTGGGGACTGTGGAATTTTTCTTGCCAACATTAACCATGTGTTTATTTTCACGAAGATCTTATGCTTCCCTTAGTTTCCACACAAGACTGTGTGGCTTCACTTGGCATCTGACTGAACTGTGAGAAGTGTGGAATGACAGCTATAAGGAGATATCAAGAGAACATCCTCCTAGTTCATATATAGGGAGACTGAGATTTAGAGAAAGGAGGATATTCCTTACAGCTATACAATGAGTTATAAAATGGTCAAAATTTAAACAAGCTGGGAAAAAATCACAACCAACAGTTTTAACAATAAACTCTGGACCGGGTGTTATTCCAAGTGCTTACAATAACTTACCAAGTAGGTATCTATTAGTTCCTTTTAGCATATAAGTAAGCAGAAGCTTAGAGAAGTTAAACTCCCTAATGCAGAGACCTAGTTTAGTTCCAGAGTCTGTGTTCTTGACTACTCACTATACTGTGTATGTAAAACTTGATAACAGCATTAGGAAGAGGGAGTTAATGCACAAAACATCTTCAGCCTTTGGCAAAAAGCCTTGTGGGATAGCTCAGCTTTGCATTTAAGAATCAGATGAACCTGGGTTCCATCTCAGATCTGCCATTTATAGCTCTGCTGTTGGCCGTGGGATGGTCACCAACTCCCTTGGGTATATGGTGAAACAGTCTATGTCCCAAAGGGCTGCTGAGAAAATCAAATAGAAGTATAGCCTGTTGAATCAGAGAGGAAGTCTGACTCACAACTCTATTACCCGAAGCTATGATATTTGACATATTTCATAACTTGCCTGGGTCTTCAATTTCCTCATATACAAGTGATAGTGCCTTTTATATACTTATATGATATGGTTTTTTACTGAGTAAAGAAGATCATTCATGTAAAACACTAGCACAGAGCCTGAGGCTCAGTGGGCACCTCCTAAATGTTAGTCAATATTCTTGTTATAATGTATACAAAGTTCCAATTAAAGCATGTAACTTAGCTGGATTCAATTCAATCTGGCCAATAAATGGATGATACACTGAACTCTTTTGTAAAATATTAAAAGGCCTAAGTGTTTATTGTTTAGGCTCTGCCTTCAGACTAATTTCATTGAAATAAAAAAAATTTGGAGGAGTAAAGACATGGATAAGAAGGACATGAGACAATTTTGAAAGAGAAATTAAGAAAATAAACCCCTTTTACAATTCTATCAAGAATACCTAGAAATAAATTTAATGAATTTAGTGAAAGACCTGTACTCTAAAAACTATAGGACACTAAATGCAAGAAAGAGAAGAACATATGGAAAGATATTCCATGTTCATTAAGTAAAAGAATTAATGTTGTTAAAGTGTGCATAATATCCAAAGCAATCTACAGATTCAATGCAATCTGCATCAAAATACCAATAACATTTTTCATAAAATAGGAACACAAAATTCTAGAATTTCTATGGAACCACAAAAGACCTTGATTAGCCAAAAAAAATCTTGACAAAGAACAAAGCTGGAGATATCATGCCTACTGTTTTCAAATTATACTGGAAAGCCATAGTAGTCAAACCAGTATGGTACTGGTACAAAGGCAGACACAGATTAATGGGATGGAATAGAGCCCTAGATAAACCCATGCTTATATGGTCAATTAGTCTACAATAGAGGAGAAAAGAGGCTCTTTAAACATTATGCTGGATACTGGGTATTTATTCCAAGGATACAAGTGTGTAATTTTGAAGGGGCATATGCATCCCAATGTTTACAGCAGCACTATCAACAATAGCCAAAGTATGGAAAGAGTCCAAATGTCCATTGACAGATGAATGGATAAAGATCACACACACATGAGGCGCCTGGGTGGCTCAGTCGGTTAAGCCTCTGGCTTTGGCTCAGGTCAGATCTCACGTTCGTGGGTTCGAGCCCCACATTGGGCTCTGTGCTGACAGCTTAGAGCCTGGAGCCTGCTTCCAGTTCTGTGTCTCCTTCTCTCTCTGCCCCTCCCCCCTCTCATGCTCTGTCTCTCTCTATCAAAAATAAATAAAAACATTAAAAAAATTTAAAAAAAGATCGCACACACACACACACACACACACACAAATACACACAATGGAGTATTACTTGGCTATAAAAAGAATGAAATCTTGCCATTTGCAACAACATGGATGGAATTAGAGTATATTATGCCAAGTGAAATTAGACAAAGGCAAATATCATGACTTCACTCATATGTAGAACTTAAGATACAAAACAGATGAATATAAGAGAAGGGAAGTGAAAAGAATATAAAAACAGGAAGGGGGGCAAAATTTAAGAGACTTTTATATAGAGAGAATTGAGGGTTACTGAAGGGGTACTGGGTGAGAGAATGAGCTAAATAGGCAAAGGGCATTAAGGAAGACACTTGTTGGGATGAACAGTGGGTGTTACATGAAGGAGATGAATCAGTGGGTTCTAGTCCTGAAATCATAATTCTAGTATATGCTACTAACTTGGGTGTAAATTTAAAAATAAATTAATCTTTAAAAAATGGTGTTGGAAAACTGGATAGCCATGTGCAAAAGAATGAAACTGGATCACTATCTTACACCATATGCAAAAATAAATTTGAGGTGGATTAAAGACTTGAATATAAGACCTGACACCATACAACTCCTAAAAGAAAACATAGACAGTAAGCTCTTTGACATCAGTCTTAACCACATATATTTTGGAACAGTCTCCTTAGGCAAATGCAACAAAAGCTAAAACAAATAGCATTATATAAAACTGAAAAGATTTTGCAGTGAGAAAAACCATCAACAAAGTGAATAGAAAGCATACTGAATGGTAGAAGATATTTGCAAATCATACATCTGATAAAGGGTTAACATCCAAAACATATAGAGAACTTATACAACTTGATATTTAAAAAACTTAACTTAAAAATAGGAAGATTTGAAAAAAACATTTTTCTAAAGGAAATATATAGTTGACCAGAAGGTATATGAAAAGATGTTCAGCATCACTCATCATCAGGGAAATGCAAATCAGAACCACAATGAGATATCACCTCACACTGGTCATATTGGCTATTATAAAAAAAAAAATCAAGTGTTGAGGAGGATGTGGAGAAAAGGGAACGTGTACATTATTGAGGGTATACATTGGTGTGGTCACTATGAAAACAAGTATAGAGTTTCCCTAAAAATAAATAAAAATAAAACTACCAGAAGTGCCTGGGTGGTTCAGTTGGTTGAGAATCCAACTTTTGATTTAGGCTCAGGTCATGATCTCATGGTTCTTGCTGGCAGTGCAGACCCTGCTTGGGATTCTCTCTATTTCTCTCTGCCCCTCCTCTGCTATGTGCTTTCTCTTCCCCGCTCTCAAAATAAATAAATAAAAAATAAAAAAAAAACCAACCAAACACTGCTGGTTCTTTAAAAATATAGGACTACCATATAATCCACTGTGGGGTATTTCTCTAAAGAAAATGAAAACATCAATTCAAAGAAATACATACACCTGTGTAAGTTTATTCTAGCATTGTTTACAATAGCCAAGATATGGAAGCAAGCTAAGTTCCCATTGATAGATGAATGATAAAGACGACATGGTATACACACACACAGGCATGCGCGCGCGCGCGCACACACACACACACACACACACACACACACAAATATTACTCAACTATAAAAAATTAAGTCTTCTCATGAGAAACAACAGGTATAGACCTAGTGGGTATTATACTAAGCAAAATAAGTCATAGAAAATAACTACTGTATACTTATATGTGGAATCTGAAAACAAAACAAATGAACAGAACAAAACAGAAATAGACAAATAGATACAGGAAAGAAACTGTTACCAGAGGGAAAAGGGGTTGAGGAGGTGGGCAAAACAGGTGAAGGAGATTAAGAGGTACAAACTTCCCATTATAAAATAAATCAAGGGGATGTAATGCACAGTAAAAGGAATATAGTCAATAACATGGTAATAACTTTGTAAGATGACAGACA
The DNA here is from genome assembly GCF_006229205.1 of Suricata suricatta. Classification (NCBI taxonomy): domain Eukaryota; kingdom Metazoa; phylum Chordata; class Mammalia; order Carnivora; family Herpestidae; genus Suricata; species Suricata suricatta. The sequence goes on along the minus strand of NC_043705.1, from coordinate 98,274,374 downwards.
GTAACTAGACTTATTATAGGGATCATTCTGCAATGCATAACAAAACTGGATCACTTTGATGTACACCTGAAAGAAATAGGCTATCATATGCCAATTATAGTTCAATGAAACAAATCAAGACAAATGAAAAGAAATAAGAGGATTTTGTTTACCTGAGGACATAACTCTCCAGAGATATATCATGCCCTTCCCTGACTTCTGCACACTCCCTTTTCCTTCAATCCCATGTAGAATCCTGTGCCAAAGGGTATTTGTAAACTGCAACTGCATGACTTTTAGATTTATACTTCAGATTTTGAATATATAGAGCTGAGAAAGGTAGGTTTTGAGGAAACTTAGAAAATTGTTTCCATTTATTGTGAATTTCAAAGGGATTAGGTATTACACCAAATGTTAATGTTGTAAAATATTCTACTCCTATCTTTCTTGTCAATGTGTAACCATAGAAGTGAATTGTGCTAGAACCTTTGAGAACTTTCACTACAGTAAAGGCTTTTTAACCAGAGATCCAGCCAGAAGCAACTTGGAGGAAAATGTCAATCAACCCAGCTCACTCTCCCTATCCAGTACTAGTCAGGTTCTCCCAGGCCAGGAAGGGGATCTACAAACCCCAAAGTGCAATTTCCACATCCTTCCATTCCTAATAAGCACCTTGGAGTGAAGAATTAATGCAATGACTTCTTCAGGTTCAGGACAGTTAAAATTATCTTCTACCTTTCTCCTCTTAATACTCACTAACATTAATGTTAAACCACGGACATTGGACACACATTGTAGATTAGCAGATCTAAGCTCTAGTAGATTAACTTCTCTTTTGTTTAAATTTATCAAAGTGTATTTTTAAAAAACTGAAGGAATTTCCCAGGTTTCCTTGCAGCTAGGATTACCCATGTGTCACAATTTTGTCCAATGAGATGTAATAGAGGTACCACTCTCCTTAATCCTACTGGCCATGGAGTGGCCATATTGTGATTATAAGATATGGGGATGAGAACCCACTGTTGCTGAGGAGGCATAGACGAAGGTTATAAAGAATGGGTCCCTGAGGGCATCTTTGAGTCCACACACTAGCTACGGACTGCTTGCCTCTGAACTTTTTGCTTAAGCTACTGTAATTTGTGTGTGACTTATTCCTAACTGACAAAGTGAATGGAAGGTCTTAGACTCCCTTCTCTTCTAGCAATAGCATCCATATTTTCTTAGAACTGTTCCCTCCTTTTATGGAGCCTTGAGTAGAAGGGCTGTCAAAAAGCCTAGTCCTTGGTTTATCAAGGGGTTGGCACCAAATCAAATTGTTTCCTGTACTTCTTACATGGAGTCCAGTTGATGGTTATTTACAATTAGTTCTTCAATCTTAGATTCTTCCAATAAGTTCCATTGTTTCTGACGTTAGGGCCTGTTTCCATTGTCTGTGGCCACAGAACCCTCCTTGATACTTAGCAATCTACACAAAACATTGGTACTGAATAGTTTCTATTAAATTTGTTGCAAATATTATCCCATGAAATTGTTAAAGTTCCATGCAGTAGGAACTATTAGGGACATTTTAGAAGTTGAGGAAACTGAGGCTCAAAGAGGTTAAGTGATCTTTCTTACCAATGTCACACAAGAATGTGGTAGAAACAACATTCACCAAATACCTAGGTGCTACTAAGAGGACAGCCTCTCTTGTATTTGGTTGGGCCCTTGTAACTAGTACTGGCCAATGGAACATGAGTGGCAATGACATATGCCATTCTCAGGGTGAGGACTGCTAAGAGCTGGAGTATCTCCTCTGTTTCTCATCCCTTGCCTCCATGGCCTTGAGGATGGCTTAGCTACAGGTTGAATGATCATCTCTCAACCCAGAATGAACTACCATATGACAGAGCAGTGAACTATTACCTTTAAGCCAATAAGACTTCAAGGTTTATCTGTTGTGCATTTAGAATTAATTATCCTGCCTGATGTACTGACAATGAATTGAAATCATTTCTGGTTTACTTTTTTATATTTTATCTTTTAGCAGAAACAATGCAGAACTAAAAGAGGAGCTAGGAAGGACACCTACTAAAAAATAGCCTTTTCTGAGCTCTCTGCTCATAGTCTGACCTATCTGGAAGATATTCCCTTTATGTTTTCTTGTCTTGGATTGATGCTAATGGAGTTGCCTCTAGTGAATAATGATGATCACCATATAATAACTACCTCTACCTTTTACTGAGTGCACTTGTTATTGGCCACTGAATTAGTAAGTGGCAGAGTATCAATTCAAACCATGAAGATCTGATTTCAAAGTCTATATTCAAGAGTTCTGGTCTAAGATGACAATATAGGAAGATTCCCAAACTCATTTCCTCCACAAACACACCAAATCTACACTTATTTATAGAGCCTTCCTAGAAGAAAAACTGAGGGCAGACTGAACAACTTCTGTACAATAAAAGAGCACGAATGGCAAAAATGAAGAGCAACAGTGAAGGAAACACAGTAACAAAGGAAACCTTCACCCCTGAGGCTGGGAACTGCAGTGGGGAGGAAATAGTATCAAGGGACCAGGAAAAAATTCACCTACTCTGAGGCACAGAAAAAAACAAAACAAAACTGGGGCATGGTTTAAAAGAGCAACTAGTGCATAAAATATCCAGGCCTAGAACTTTGCCAAATGGCAAGGAGCTGCTGGAACTCTCTCGTGGTCAGAGGTTGGCAAGTGCCATGGTTTACGTTCATACTCCACTTTGAGAGCACAGAAGGGAAAGAATACAAATGCCAAAGCTGGCTTGCTGCCGCACTGAGCACTGGGCCTCTAGCCCAAGACCAGCTCTCAGCACCCTGGTGTCCAGAGGGAATAAGAGATGTGGTTTAAAAGAGTAGGTACAATAGAAAAGATCCAGCAGTAGAACACTGCCAAAAGGCAAGGGAGCTGCCGGAAATCTCTTGGGCTTGGAAGGGCTAGTGAGCACCATGGTTTACACTTCCCCTCCTTCCTGTGTAAATAGGGGAAGCAGGTCTGGCATTTTAACAGGACTGTTGCCTCAGTAGGCCCTGGGCCACTAGCTCAAGCCAGCAACAGCCACCCCACAAAGGCTGACCCAGGGCAGTACACACCAGGACCATCACCTGCTGTCAGCACTCACTACAGCTCCAGCTATTATGCTAAGGTGACATAGGTGCAGAGCACCCCAGAACACTCTAGGCCTTCACCATTTTGGCTTTAGATGGCTTGCTAGGGCACAAGTGCTTCAGGACCTCCCAGGTGATACATGTTTTGGCCACCCTGCCAAAGTGCCCCCTATTCAGAGAGCCCGAGGATACTCCTACCTGTGCTGGCCCAGGTTCCAGTCACTCTGCCAGGCCACCTGCTGCACTTGGGACACCTTAGCTTGCATCTGCTTCAACTTCAGCTATCTTGTCAGGGTACCCTTGGTGCAAAGAGTCCTAGAATACTTTGGCTTATACCTACTTCAGCTTTAGGATCCTATCAAGGTGACCTCTATGCATGAATCCTCCAGGATTCTCTGGCTTGTACCTTCTTCAGCTTTAGTTGTCTTGCCAGGGCACTCTCTGTGTGGAGAGTCCAGAGACTACACTGGCCTGAACCCACTTCAGCTTTAGCTGTTCTTCTAGAATGTCTTCTGTGTATAGAGCCCCAGAACCCCTCCCACCCCCCAGGTTGCACCCACTTCAGCTTCAGCTGTCCTGCCAGGGTGTGTATAGGACCTCTGTGTGTAGGATCCTTGGACCACTTGGCTCACACCTACTTCATCTTCAGCCATCCAACAAGGACCGCCCCGCACAGAGTGCCCTGTGATTCCCAGCCCACACCAGGCACAGCTCCAGCCAGCCAAGTATACACAATCTACACAGAGGATGACCATCAAAAAGACTACTCCTTCAAGTAGGAGAATTAGCTCTTCTGCCCAATTTATAGGAACAAAAAGTCAAGCAAAAGAGGAGAGAGAAGAATATGTTCTAAACCAAAGAACAAGATAAAAACATCAGAAAAAGACCTATATAAAATGGATATAAGCAATATGTCTGAAAGAATTTAAAGTGAAGATTCTAATGATGCTCACTAGGTTGGAGAGGAGTGGAAGAACTTAATGATACCTTCAATAAAGAGATAGAAAATATAAAAAAGAGCCAGTAAGAGTTGAAGAATATAGTAACATAAAAAATATACTAAAGGAAGTCAATACTAGAAAATACTAAATACTAAAAATGGATCAGCAATCTGGAAGACAGGGTAATGAAAAGCATCCAAGCTGAACAAAAAAGAGAAAAATAATTTAAAGAATGAGACAAGTTTAAGGAACCTTTTAGACAACATCAAATGAACAAGCACAATAAACATTATAGGGGTCCCATAGGGGAAGAGAAAGAAAAAAGGGGCAGAAAACTTATTTGAAGAAATAAAATCTGAAAAATTCCCTAAAATAGGGAAGGAAATACAGATTTAGGAAGCATAGAGTGGTCAGATTCAGGGAGTATAGAGATTCAGGAAGTACAGAAAGTTCCAAATAAGATGAACCCCAGTGAGTCCACACCATGACACATAATAATTAAAATGTCAGAGTTTAAAGATAAAAAAATTTTAAGAGCAGCAAAAGAGAAGCAAAAAGCTATGGACAAGAGAAACTCCACAAGGCTCTCAGCTTATTTTTCAGTAGAAACTTTGCAGGCCAGAAGACAGTGGCATGATGTATTCAAAGTGCTGAAAGGAAAAGAACCTAAAATCATGAAACTATGAATACTGTATCTGGCAGAGTTATCATTAAGAATTGAAGGTTGAGGTGGCTGGGTGGCTCAGTTAGTTAAGCACCCGACTTCAGCTTGGGTCAGAGCTTGAAGTTTGGGGGTTCAAACCCCATGTTGGATCTGTGCTGACAGCTCAGAGCCTGGGACCTGTTTCAGATTCATTTTCTCTCTCTGTGCCCCTTCCCTGCTTGTGATCGGTCTCTCAGAAATTAAAAAAAAAACAACATTAGAAAAAAAAGAATTGAAGGAGAGAGGGTGGCTAGGGGGCTCAGTAGTTTTAAGCATTTCACTTGATTTTGGCTCAGATCATGATCTCACAGTTGTGTGCACAGTCCCTCTCTTTCTTTTAAAAAGAATTAAAGGAGAGAAAGATTTCTCCCAAGCAAAAGCTACAGGTGTTTATTACCACTAAACTAACTTTACAAAAGAGGCAAAAGTCCTTTTAAGGACTTCTTTAAATGGAAAAGAAAAGGCCATAATTAAATGTAAGAAAATTATGAATGAAAAACGTAAAACATAATAACAAAATAACAAAATGACAAAATGTCAAGGGGAAGTAAAAAGAACGTTATTTCAGAATATGTTTTAACTCAAATGATCAACTTAATATAGACTGCCATATACTTAAGATGTTGTATATGAACCTATGGTCACCACAACCCCCCAAACCTATAGTAGACACGCAAAAAATACAGACAGGGTGCACCTGGGTGGCTCAGTTGGTTAAGCGTTCAACTCTGGATTTTGGCTCAGGTTATCTCATGGTCTGAGAGACTGAG
>NC_043705.1:98259953-98268758 GCF_006229205.1 Suricata suricatta | reverse complement strand
CCCCCCCACCTCTCGCTTCCCTCCTCTCCCCCCTCCCGTCTCGCCACCCCTCATCCCTCTCCCCCCTCCCCCCCTCGTCCCTCACCCTTGGACCCTTGTCCCTTGGACAGAGCAATCCAAACAAAAAACTGCAGAAAAATAAATTACAGGGGTGCCTAGGTAGTTCAGTAAGTATCCAACTCTTGCTTTTGGCTCAATTATGATCTCACAGTTCATGGGCTTGAGCTCCACATCAGTCTCTGTGCTGACAGTGTGAAGCCCACCTGGGATTCTCTGTCTCTCAAAAATAAACTTAACATTTTTTAAATAATTAGTTACAAAAGAAAAAATTACAAAAGAAAACAAGAAAGAACAGAGAAGAACTACATAATCAGAAAACAAAATGGAAGTATATACATATCAATTATTTTAAATGCAAATGGTCTAAATACTCCAATAACAAGACAAGGTGGCAGATGGATAAAAAAATAAGACCAATCTATATGCTTCCTGCCAGATACTTATTTCAGACTTAAGTATACATACAAACTGAAAGTGAAGTGATGAAAAATTTTTATGCAACTTCCAAGACAAAAAACAGCTGGCTTAGCAAAACTTATATCAGTCAAAATGGAATTTAAAACAAAGACTATAAAAACAAACAGAAGGACATTATATAATGATCAATTGAACAATAAGGTATAATTGTAAATATCTATGCACCAACACTGGAGCACCTAAATACTTAAAAAAAAAATTACCAGGCATAAAGGGAGAAATGGATGGTAATGTAATAATAGGGGACTTAAACACCTCACTTGTATCAGTGGATAGATCATCCAGGCAGAAAATCAATAAAGAAACAGTTTTTAGGTAACACATTACCCAGATATACATAATGTATGTAGAGCGTTCCAAACAATGGAGTATACAATATTTTCAGGCATATATCGAAAATTCTCCAAAATAGTTCACATATTAGGCCACAAAATAAGTCTAAATAAATTTAAAAAGACAGAAATCTTATGCATCTTTTCTGACAATGGTATGAAACTAGAAATCTCTCTCTCTCTCTCTCTCTCTCTCTCTCACACACACACACACACACACACACACACACACACACACACACACACACACACACCTGGAAAACATAAACTTCAAACATATAGAAGGTAAACATGCTACTCAACAATGAATGAGTCAACCAAGGAATGAAAATGAAAAGACAATGGTCTAAAATGTTTGGGACACAGCACAAGCTGTTCTGAGAGATAAATTTATAGCAATGCAGGCTATATCAAGAAATAAGATGGGGGGAGGAGCCAAGATGGCGAGAGGAAAAGAGCTCTCTAAACTTCATCCACCCCATCTATTGAACTGAGAAGGACATTACTCTCATCTGCCAGAGTGGAAAGAGAAAATCCAGACTCCAGAAAGAATACAACCTCAAAGATGCCTGAGTGAGTGAGTGCGAACTGGGGAGATTGGAAAATCGGCCAGCCCAAGAAGGACAGGGGAGGTGGAAGCCCCAGCCCAATAAAGGGAAAGGGCGCAGAGCCCCTGAGAGACAAAGGGAAGAGAAAGAGAAACTGAACATGCTCATACTACTATCTCTAGAGAAGAGATAAAGAACATCTAGCCCCGCATGGAGAGAAAAACTCTCACGCCATATATAACTGCTGGGTAGCCCAAATCCCGAACCTGATTGGCACAAGGGAAAAAACTACCTCCACCCCAGTGCATCCGAGCAGGGTTCAGCGGCCCCAACGGTGACCCTGGGGCACGCACTTCAGCCTCGGCAGGAGTGGGAGAACATACCTTATTTCCACAGTGCATGTTGAATCCAGCATTGGCTGTGTGAAACCCGAATCCGGGGTGCCAACATGGAAAAAATAGCCCCCACCTGAACGTGATCCCGGCAGGGAGTTGGTGGTGGTGGAGGCGGGAGGCACAGGCTTTAGCTGCAGGAGCGCACAGCACATTTCCAGCAGCAGTTAATTTCCGGCAGCGCCCAGCGCCTTGGGCAGTGGCAGCGTGAATCCAGGCCAGCCAGGAGAAACTGATCCCTCCCCCTACTCTATCACAATACCAGCTGGGGGGCTGGGAGTTGACTCCGGTGTCTGTGAGGGTGTGCACTTTGCCTCCTGCAGCGCACCTCACCTCTAGCAGCAGTAGCACAAATCCCTGCTGGCACCTAGAGAAACTGCTCCCTCCCCCTACGAGATCACCGCTAGAAAACCAGCCGCCAAAGCAAGTACATCTCATCTGTGGTAGCATAAGTGCATGTACTAGGATTTTGAAAGGAGACGGGCCTGGAAAATACAGCTTGTCTCAGCTGCAGCAGCAGGAGATCGGACTATTGGAGTGGCCTGCAGAGCTTAGTTCCAGCAGAGCTTGGGGCGTTGCCATTCTCCGCAGCCACTAAGGGGGGGGCTTCTGAGAGCAGCCCTCAAGATCTACTACACCAAACCACTCCTATCCATGAGGGGGAGCTGCTTTTTTTTTTTTTTTTTTTTTGGTACTTATATTATTATTACCTTTTTTATTTTAGAAAAAAATTTTTAAAGTTTTACTCCTTATTTTCCTTTCTCCTTTCTTTTTTCTCTTTCTTGCAATCCAGATATATTCTCCCATATCTCATCCTTATCTCCCCTCTTACTTTTAGACTTTCCATTGTCCTTTTTTGTCTCTACCCCCCTTGATTTATTTTTCTTCTTTTTTTCTCCTTCCTCTCCATTTTCTTTCCTTCCATTCCCCCTTTTAATTTGTTTGTTTGATTTGCTTGTGTGTTTGTGTGCTTCTGTTCCCTCTGTGTTTGTCTGTCTGTTTTCCTTCTCAGGGCTACCCCAAGAAACAAGCCAAAGTGCACATGATGGCAAGTCCCAAATATCGCTGAGTAGGGAAATAAAATAATCAAAGTCACAACAAGAGAAACTGAGAGACACCATTAAAAGAATATTTCCAGAAATGACAGGCCCTGGACAGTCAATAAGCGTCCTTTAACAGAGCAATACTAAGAGGTGCACAGAGCACCATGAGCTTTTTAAAACTGACAAGAGACAGAAAACTAGCCAAAATGACAAAACGAAGGAACTCTCCCCTGAAGAATCTCCAGGAAGAAGTCACAGCCACAAAACTGCTAAAAACAGATCTAAACAACATAACGGAACAAAAATTTAAAAACTTGTCATAAAATTAATCGCTGGGGTTGAAAAACCATTAGACAAGCAACTAAGACATGACTAGGGATTTTGAAAATAGGTGTGACAAGTTAAAAAAGGCTGTGAATGAGGTCAATAATAAAGGCACCCACCTCAAGGATTGAAGGAGCAGAGAGAAGAAAAGGTGAATTAGAAGAGATAGATATAGCAAAAGAGAAAGCAGAAAAAGAAAAAAAGAGAGAGAGAAATTGATCCAGGAGCAGGAAAGGAGAATTCGAGACCTAAATGATAAAATCAAACAGAACAACATCCATATCATAGGAATTCCTGAAGAGGAAGACAGAAAAGTCCTGAAGGGATACTAGACCAAATTATAACTGAGAATTTCCCAAATCTGGGAAAAGAAATAGACATTCAAATTCAAGAGGCACAAAGAACCCCATTAATATGTAATTGGAATCGAACTTTGGCATGACATATTATAGTGAAACTGGCAAAATATAAAGATAAAGAGAATTCTGAAAGCAGCTAGGGAGAAAAGGGCCTTCACATACAAAGGAAAACATGTAATAGTGGTTACAGACCTATCTAATGAAACTTGGCAGGCCAGGAAATAATAGCAGGAAATCTTCAATGTGATGAACAGAAAAAACATGCAGCCAAGAATCCTTTTTCAGCAAGCCTGTCATTCAAAATAGAAGGAGAGATAAAGGTATTCCTGAACAAACAAAAATTGAGCGAATCCATGACCACCAAACCAGCCCTACAAGAAATCCTAAGAGGAACTCCATGAGGGAAATGTTGCAAAGAATACAAGCTGCCAGAGACACCACTATAAACATGAATTCTATGGAGAATACAATGACTCTAGCCCCACATTTTTCAATAATAACACTGAATGTAAATGGACTGAATGCTCCAGCCAAACGACACAGGGTAGCAGAATGGATCAAAAAAACAAAATCCATCTATTTGCTGTATACAAGAGACTCATTTTAGACCTGAAGACACCTTCAGGTTGAAAGTAAAGGGATGGAGAAATATCTACCATGCAACTGGAAGCCAGAAGAAATCCAGAGTAGCCATACTAATATCAGACAAACTGGACTTTAAAGGAAAGGCAGTAACAAGAGATGAAGAAGGACATTATATAATAATTATAGGGTCTCTCCATCAGGAAGAGCTAAAAACTATAAACATCCAAGTGCTAAATTCAGGAGCACCCAAATACATAAAACAATTAATCACAAATGGAAACAATCTTATGATAAAAATGTGCTAATGACAGGAGACTTTAATAGTCCACTGACAGCAATGGATTGATCAACCAGACAGAAAAATCACTAAAGAAACAATGGACCGGAATGACACATTGGAACAGATGGAACTGGTAGATATATTTAGAACTCTGCATCCTGAAGTTAGGAAATTCACCATCTTCAAGTGCTCCTGGCACATTCTCCAAGATAGATCACATACTGGGGCATAAAGCAGCCCTCCATAAGTATAAATGAATAGAGATCATACCATGCACACTTTCAGATCACAATGCTATGAAACTTGAAATGAACCCCAGGAAAAAGTCTGGAAAATCTCCAAAAATGTGGAGGTTAAAAACCACCCTACTAAAGAATGATTGGGCTAATCAGGCAATTAGAGAAGAAATAAAAAAAATATATGGAAACAAATGAAAACAAAAATACAACAATCTAAAATCTCTGGGACACAGCAAAGGCAGTCCTGAGGAGAAAAGTAGATTGCAATCCAGGCCTATTTCAACAAACTAGAAAAAGTGCAAATTCAAAGTCTAACAGAGCAACTACTAGAACTGGAAGGAGAGCAGCAAGAGCACCCCAAACCCAGCAGAAGAAAAGAAATAATAAAAATCAGGGCAGAAATAAATAATAGACAATCCAAAAAGACAGTCAAGAAGATCAATGAAACCAAGAGTTGTTTCTTTGAAAAAATAAACAAAATTGATAAACCTTTAGCCAGCCTCCTTAGAAAGAAAAAAGAGGACCAAGATAGACAAAATCATGAATGAAAAAGGATTACAAACAATCCCTTAGAAATACAAGCAATCAGAGATTACTATGAAAAACTATATGCCAACAAACTGGACAACACAGAAGAAATGGACAAATTCCTAAATGCACATGCACTGCCAAAATTCAAACGGGAAGAGATAGAAAGCATGAATAGACCGATAACCAGTGAAGAAATCAAATCTGTTATCAAAAATCTCCCAATGAATAAGAGCCCAGGCCAGATGGCTTCCCAGAGGAATTTTACCAGACATTTAAAGCAGAGCTCATACCCATTCTTCTCAAACTATCCCAAAAAATACAAATAGAAGGAAAACTTCCAAACTCATTCTAGGAAGCCAGCATCACCTTGATACCCAAACCAGACAGGGACCCAGCCAAAAAAGAGACCTACAGACCAATATCCTTAATGAATACAGATGCTAAAATGCTCAACAAGATACTGGCAAATCGAATTCAACAGCATATTAAAAAAATTATCCATCATGGTCAAGTGGGATTCATTCTTGGGTTATAGGGCTGGTTCAATATTCACAAATTAATCAATGTGATACATCACCTTAACAAAAGAAAAGATAAAAACCATATGATCCTGTCGATATATGCAGAAAAAGCATTTGACAAAATACAGCACCCTTTCTTAATAAAAACCCTTGAGAAAGTTGGAATAGAAGGCACTTACCTAAACATTATAAAAGCAGTTTATAAAAAGCCCACAGCTAATATCATCCTCAATGGGGAAAAACTGAGAGCTTTCCCCCTGAGATGAGGAACACAACAGGGGTGTCCACTCTCACCACTGTCAGTTAACACAGTGCTGGAAGCCCTAGCATCAGTAATCAGACAACAAAAGGAAACAAAAGGCATCAGAATCTGCAAAGAAGAAGTCAAATGTTTACTTTTTGCAGATGACATGATACTCTACATGGAAAACCCAATCGACTCCACCAGAAGCCTTCTAGAACTGATCAATGAATTCAGTAAATTTGCAGGGCACAAAATCAGTGTACAGAAATCGGTTGCATTCCTATACACCAATAATGAAGGAGCAGAAAGAAAAATCAAGAAACTGATCCCATTCACAATTGCATATTCTTTGTGTGCAATCTTTCATTTATGCATGTGAGAGAGTTTTCTTTTCTTTTTTTTTAATATTTTTACATTGTAGTACTTGTTTTGCTTGTTGGGGGTGTTTGCTTATTTAATACATTGCGTCAAGGACCGAAATTACATGATGGTTTCCCCCCCCCCCCGGAAGTGTGTCTTGGGTTTTTCCCTTATTATTTTCATTACTTCTTTTTTCGTCTTCCTTTTTTGGTGGTGGGGGTGGTTATGTTTAAATGAAGTTGCTTTTACAACACCAAAGACTTAATCATCCATTTCCTATATAAAAGGTAGCTACTTTTTTGGATGGACCTCATGTATATTGTAGTATAGAGGTGGAATTTAAGGAAAGGTATTGAGCAGGCTGTGTTTTAGCTTATGGTCAAGTAATAAATTGTATCATGTATCTTGAATGTATCATAGATAAGTTGCTATATAAAGATTGCCACTTCAGATAGCTGTGAAATTAGGTGATTAACTAGTTGTACATAACCTTCTAATTTCTGTATAAGTCTAATTACATGAAATAGAAGTTGGGGTTTTGATTTTTTACTTTGCTTTTCTGTTTGGAGTGTAATTGTAACTACTGTATTGTAAATGATAGAAAATAATTGCATATGTTAAAAAATAAATAAAAAATAAAAAATGAAAAAAAAGAAAATTATAAATGATAAAATAAAACAGAATACAGCCACATAATAGAGACTATCAAGAAAGTAAGTTCTTTCCACCATCTTGGAACCTATGGAGGTCTGCTGGGAACAGGAAATGTGTCTCCAGGGCTGTGGTCCAAAGCCATTTTTCCTGGCATTAGTGGGGTCTCCTGAACCAGAGGGAGCACAGAGCTCTTCTTAAAATTGAAGGGAGCACACAGTTCTTCTTAAAATTGAAGGTGTTTGTGCTCGAGATGAAACTGAATTCTATCGAGGCAAGAGATGTGCTATGTGTACAAAGTAATGAACAACACAGTGATTTCTGGTGGCAAACAATAAAACCAGAGCAATCTGGGGAAAAGTAACTCGTGCTCATGGAAACCATGGCATGGTTTGGGCCAAATTCTGAAACGTTTCTGCTAAAGCCATTGGCCACAGAATCCGTGTGATGCTGTACCCCTCAAGGATTTGAACTAACTGAAAAGTAAATAAATAAAAGTATAGATTTGTTCTCTTGTAAAAAAAAAAAAGCAAGAAGTCATTCCTTCAAAAGATTAATAAACCACTACAAAAACTAATCAAGTGAAAAAGAAAAGGCACAAAAACCAAGAGCAGGAGTAGACTGCACAATATAATGCAGATTTTAGAAAGAATAAGACTACACCTATTGATCTAAGGGATGTACAAGATAGGCTATTGCTTAAGCAAAGAAAGCTAGAGAACCAATGCATAGCTTGGTGACATTTATTTAAGTAATCCCTACACCCAATGTGGGCCTCGAACTCAAGACCCCTGAGATCAAGAGTCCAGTGCTCTACTGATGAAGCCAGTCAGGTACCCCTAGCTTGGTACCACTTAAAAACTTGAACAAGGACAAATCAAATCTAATGTATAATGTTGATATGAACAAGGAAAAAGGTATGAAAAGATAAATAAGCTTTGTTGAAATTATAGATAGGTCTGAAGAAATTGAGGCAGGGCATATTTATTTATATGTCCTTTCATTGTTTACTAGTTGTGAAAATATATTACTGCTATAATTTTGGGAGAGGAACATAATAAAAGATATATTAAAAAAAAATCAATTGCATGAAACACCATAAAATACCTAGGTGTAAACCTAACCAAGGATGTAAAAGACCTGTATGATGAAAACTATAGAAAACGTATGGAAGAGATTGAAGAATACACCAAGAAATGGAAAAACATTCCATGCTCATGGATCAAAAGAGTAAACGTTATGAAAATGTCATTACTACCCAAAGCAATCTACACATTCAATGCCATCTCCGTCAAAATTGCACCAACATTCTTCTCAAAGCTAGAACAAACTATCCTCAAATTCGTATGGAACCACAAAAGACCCTGAATAGCCAAAGTCATATTGAAGAAGACGACTAAAACGGGAGGCATCACAATCCCAGACTTTAGCCTCTACTACAAAGCTGTCACCATCAAGACAGTATAGTATTGGCACAAAAACAGACATATCAACCAATGGAATAGAATAGAGAACCCAGAGCTGGGCCCACAAATGTACGGTCAATTAATTTTTGACAAAGCAGTAAAGAGTATCCGATGGAAAAAAGACTGCTTCTTTAGTAGGTGGTGCTGGGAGAACTGGACAGCAACATGCAGAAGAATGAAACTAGACCACTTTCTTACACCATACACAAAAATTAACTCAAAATGGCTCAAGGATCTGAATGTGAGACAAGAAACCATCAAACCCTCGAGGAGAAAGTAGGAAACAACCTCCTTGACCTCCACCACAGCAATTTCCTACATCCCCACAGGCAAGGGAAATGAAAGCAAAAATAAATTATTGGGACCTCATCAAGATAAAAAGCTTCTGCACTC
>NC_043705.1:98253705-98259853 GCF_006229205.1 Suricata suricatta | reverse complement strand
CCCTCCTACACTGTTGGTGGGAATGTAAACTGCTGCAGCCACTCTGGAAAACAGTGTGGCGGTTCCTCAAAAAACTATCCATAGAACTCCCAGCAATAGCCCTGCTAGGGATTTACCCAAGAGAGACAGAAATGCTGATGCATAGGAGCACATGTACCCCAATGTTCTTGGCAGCAATGTCAACAATAGCCAAAACATGGAAAAAGCCTAAATGTCCATCACCTGATGAGTGGATCAAGAAGATGTGGTATATATACACAATGGAGTACTACATTACAATGAGAAAGAATGAAATATGGCCATTTGTAGGAAAGTGGATGGACCTCGAGGGTGTCATGCCAAGCGAAATAAGTCAGGCAGAGAAGGACAGATACCATATATTTGCACTCATAGGTCTAACAGGAGAACAGGAGAAACCTAATGGAGGACCAGGGGGAGGGGAAGAGGGAAAGAGAGTTGGGGAGAGAGAGGGATGCAAAACTTGAGAGACTATTGAAGGCTGAAAAAGAACTGAGAGTTAAAGGGGAAGGGGGAGGGGGAAAGAGGTGGTGGTGATGGAGGAGGGCACTTATGGGGAAGAGCACTGGGTGTTATTTGGAAACTAATTTGACAATAAACCATATAAAATTAATTAATTAAGCAAAAAAAAAGTAATAAGAGGGGTGCCTCAGTGGCTCAGTCAGCTAAGCCTTTGACTTTGGCTCAGGTCATGCTCATGTGGTATGTTAGATCAAGCCCCTCATCAGGCTCTGTGTAGACAGCACAGAGCTTGGAGCCTGTTTCAGATTCTGTCTCCACCCCTCTCTGCTCTCCCTCCCTTGCCCATGCTTTCTTTCTGTCTGTCTGTCTGTCTGTCTCTCTCTCTCAAAAATAAATAATGAAAAAATAAGAAAAAACTCACAATCCAATTTTATCCCTAAAGGAACTAAAAAAAGAAGAAAGCCTGAGGTTACTAAATGGAAGGAAGTAATACCAGAGTACAAATAAATGACATAGAGACTAAATATAAACAGTAGAAAACATTGATGAAACCAAAAGCTATTCTTGAAACGATAAACAAAATTCAGAAAACTTTTGCCAGACTCATCAGGAAAGAGCCCAAATAAAATCAGAAATTAAATAGATAATAGCTCACACCACAGAAATATGAAGTATTATAAAAGAGTATTATGAAATATTATATACCAGCAAATTAGACAATGAGGAAGAAAGCAATATTTCTAAAAAATACAATATTCCAAAACTGAATCAAAAAGAAGTAGCATGTAAACAGACTAATTACCCATAATAAAATTGAATGAGAAATAAAAAACTACCAAAATCCACAAGTCCGGGACTAGTTAGATTCAGAGGTAAATTCTACTAAACTTTTCAAGTTTGTTTTTGATTCCAAAAAATTGAAGATAAAGTAAAGCTCCAAATACATTCTATAAGGCCAGCATTACCCTGGTACCAAAACCAGACAAAGACACCACAAAAAAAACTACATATACATACACATAGAAAACTACTATGCTACTGATGAGCATAGAGGCAAAAATCTTGAGCAAAATATTAGCAAACCACATTCAGTAATACATTAAAAGGATAATTCACCACAATCAAGTGAGATTTATCCTGATAATGCAAGGGTTGCTCAATATACAAATCAGTGTGATTTACTAAATTAAAACAGAGGACAAACATCCTGTGATCATTTTAACGGATGCAGAAAAAAGCATTTGAAGCATTTCAGATTCTGCTCATGATGAAACTCTTAACAAAGTGGGATAGAGGGAACATACATCAATATAATAAAGACCATGTATAAAAATACCTATAGTTAACATCATACTCAATGGTGAAATACTCAGAGCTTTCCTCTAAGATCAGCCACCAGACAGGGATGTCCATTCTTGCCACTTTGATTCAACATAGTACTGGAAGTCCTGGCCATTACAATCAGACAAGAAATAGAAATAAAAAGCATCCATATTGTCGAGGAAGAGTTAAACTATCACTATTTGAAGATGACATGATACTATATATAGAAAACCCTAAAAATTCTACACACACACACACACACACACACACAATTAGAATAAGTTAATTCAGTAAAATCTCAGGATATAACATTAATATTCAGAAATGTGTTCCTTACACACTAATAAGGAGGTGGCAAAAAGAGAAATTAAGAAAACAATTCCATTGAAAATTGCACCAAAAAGAATAAAATATCTGGGAATAAACTGAATCAAGGAGGTGAAAGACCTGTGCTCTGAAAACTATAAAACATTGATGAAAGGAATTAAAGGTCACACCAACAAATGTAAAGATATGCCATGCTCATGAGTTGACAGAACACTATTAATATGTCCACACTCTCCAAAGCAATATACAGATTGAGTGTAATCCCTATCAAGAGCTCTTTTCACAGAATTGGAGTAATTCTCAACTTTCTATGAAATCTAAAAGATGCCAAATATCCAAACCAATCTTAACAAGTCTGGAAGTATCACAATTCCAAATTTCAAGCTATACTACAAAGCTGTAGTAATCAAAACAGTATAGTACTGCACAAAAAAAGACACATAGATCAGTAAAACAAAATGGCCCAGAAATACACCCATAGTTACATGGTCAATCTATGGCAAAGGAGCCAAGAATATACAATGGGGAAAAGATAGTCTCTTCAATAAATGATTCTGGAAATACTGGATAGGGAAGAAGAATGAAACTGGATCACATTTTTATACCATAAACAAAAATAAACTCAAAGTGGATTCAAGACATAAATGTGAGACCTGAAACCATACAACTTTTAGAAGAGAATATATATGAAGAACTTGTACAACTCAACATTAAACAAACAACAAACAATCTGATATAAAGTGGGCAAAGAACTTGAATAGACATTTTTCCAAAGAAGACATAAAGATGGCCAGATACATGGAAAGATGCTTAACATCACTAATCAGGGAAATACAAATCAAAAACAATGACAAATCACCTTTCTCCTGGTAGAATGGCTAGAATAAAAGAGAAAAAAATTAAGAAATGTTGTCAAGGATGTTGAGAAAATGGAACCATTGAGCATTGTTGATACGAATATAAATTGGTGCAACCACTGTGAATATGAATATTGTTTTCTCAAAAAATTAAAAATAAAAATACTGTATAGTCCAATAATTCTACTACTGGGTATTTATTCAAAGAAGGCTAAAACACTAATTGGAAAAGATATATTTGCAGCATTATTTACAATAGCCAAGATAGGGAACTAACCCAAGTCTCCATCAATAGATCAATAGATAGATGTGGAAAATATATATAAGGGAATATTACTCAGCCCTAAAAAGGAGGAGATTTTTGTCATTTGGGACATGGAAGCATCTAGAGGGTATTATGCTGAGTGAAAATCAGACTGAGAAAGATAAATATTAGGATTTCACTTATACGTGGAACCTAAAAAAAAAGAATAAACGAACAGCAAAATCCTATCAATAACAGAAAGCAAACTGATGATTGCCAGAGAGAAGGGTGGGCAAAATGGGTGAAGGGGAGTTAGAGGTATAGACTTCCAGAAATGGAATGAGTCACAGGAATCAAAGATACAGCCAAGGGAATATAGTCAATGGTACTGTAATCGTGTTGTGTGGTGACAGATGGTAGCTATACTTGTGGTGAGCAAAGCATAATGTATAAAGTTGCTGAATTGTTATGTTGTACACCTAAAACTCATGTAATGTTGGGTGTCAAGTCTACTCAAAAAGTGAATAACAAAAGCCCAAACTCAGATGCCGAATATAAAAGACCAACTCAGATTCCAAATCTTGCTGTATCCTAAGTGAGGCTGCTCATCTGCCTTCATAGGACTGGGATGAGCAGCTACAGCATATGGTTTCTGCTCCCCTTCTCCCTCCATCTCCCCCCTCAGAAATCTCATCTTCTTTTCAAAAAGACCCAGGGGCCAGCTGGGGTTGAGCATCACTTACTCTGTCTTCAACAGGAAATTAGAGTGACCTCTGGTTACCTCCCAGCTCCCAGCATGAGGAGATTTTGGTTACTAGGCTGCTAATGATTTTACTAATTGCATTCCATTCATCTCCATTGCTTCCTCAGGGAGCAAGGATTACAGTTTGATGCTTGTTATTCTTAGTCTACTAGCCAGCACTCTCCTGCCCTTTTATCAAATTCAATGTTTTGTCAGGCATAATGGCCTTCAAGTTCTGACCCCAACTTCCTTATGTTATACTTGCCACCCTCTGCCCTAGAACACTGATAATCAATTTAATTCAACATATTAAACATTAATCAAACATCTAACTATGTGCCTGGTATTGTTTAAGGCTCTGGGAACTGAATGGTGGACATAATAAAAACCAGTAGGGTACCTGTTCACCCTAAATGCCTATGGTCTCAAGGCGGGGTCAGGTAAAGATGGACAGTCACGATACAGTGTGATGAGTTTTCTGATCAGGGAAACAGAGCAGGCTCTGGAAACCACAGTAGAGGCCCTGCAGCTTGGACCATCAGAAAGGCTTTCTCGGCATGGTAAGGAGACAATTCATCTGGTTAAGAATTCACCACATTGATGGAAAAGGTACATAGGATAAACCAGGTGTTGGCTGTTGTTCTTGAATTCTCAGTTGCCAAATAGGAAATGTGGCTGCAGGGAACTCCACCTAGATATTGAGGCTATAAAGATTCTGTTACATCACTATCCTCTTATGTGTGAGCTTGTATCAATATTCTTGAAGAAGCAAGAATTACGAGACTTATTTAAAGTGTCCATCCACCCAGGCTCTTCAATTTAGTGGTAACAAGACCACATTCTCAGCATGGGGACAAAGCACAGTGAATACTGAGGTGTCCCCCACCCCAATCTCCTCTGCCTCCAGCACCTTCAAAAGCCTTCTTCCTCACAATGCATCTAATCCAGGTAGGAATAGGGAATATCATTTTATCATCATCTCCTTTTCCACATCTGTACTATCCTTATGCCTACATAGTTGTTAGTCTCCTGGCCTGGAAAGCCACCACCTCCTTTCCCATCCTGCCAAGGTTAAGCCCCTTTCCCCCAAAGCCTCTGGCGGCTCCAGTTTGCATCCATCTCCCCTCTCTCTGTTCCTCCCAGAAAAATACATTATGGCATTTAGAAATATAAAACCCTAAATATTTTAATTAGAAATTATTCTGCCTTTAGGACAGAACTTATGTTTTATTATACCCACTATAAACTTCATAATGTTTGGTACTAGGATGGGAATTTAGTAGACATGCCCTAAATATTAATTAGTTGGGTGTATGTGGTACAGTTAAAGGCAGTCAGCAGGTATTCATTAAACAGTTTTCAGACAAATATATTACATATGAAGCAAAAATAGGCAGATTGATCTGAGACACAAAGAACCCTTAATTCTAAGATGTTATAGGAAGGGAAGGGATATTATAGAACCTGATAATTTGACATATATTTTTGTTTACTTTTGTGTGCAAAATACTTACATTGTCCAGGTTAATTATAATAACCCCGAGTTATTGTAATAGATGAAAATTATTATATGGTATTAGAAAATGATTCAAATTCAATATCGTATCAGGATACAGGTTTTCTCTTATAAAACATGGGTTCCCCAATTGGGCACACGAAGGGATTGTCTCTAATGACAAATGCTCCAATCCCAGGCCAGTATTTTAGAATGGATGAATAGATGAACCTGGTGGAGAACTAAGATTAGCTTTAAATTTTTTTAAGTGTTTATTTTTGAGAAAGAGAGGGAGGGAGAAAATGAGCAGGGGAGGGACAGAGAGAGATGGAGACACAGAATCTGATGCCAGCCACCAGGCTCTGAGCAGTGAGCACACAGCCTGACTTGGGGGTCCAATCCATGAGCTGTGAGATCATGATCTGAGCCAAAGTCAGACGTTTAACTGACTCAATCAGGCATCCCTCTATGGTTAGCTTTAGCAGACCGTCTCTTGAGACAATCAGTGTCTTAAATCCAGATCCAGGAGCTAGATCCTGATATAATATTTAATGTGCTGTTCCCAACAGATCAGCAATAGAGATAACTCAGATGAGTTGGTTTGCAGAGCCACCCATCATGTCTGTTTTCCATCTAAACTATTTCATTATTTTATTATTATTTTATTATTTTTTTTTTTT
>NC_043705.1:98212050-98253605 GCF_006229205.1 Suricata suricatta | reverse complement strand
CAACCTACTGAGCCAGCCAGGTACTCCTGGACTATTTCAGTATTTTAATAACTCATGTTGACTTAAATGGCTTGAAATCTCTTCTATTTTGGCTTTTCTTTTATAAACAGATAAGTGATGAGAAAACATTCATTTCTAAACAGGAGGAAAATAATATAGTAGAAAGAATGTGGGATAAACCACAATTGCAAAAAGTATGTCGGAATGTCGGGTTTTATCTTGAAGGCTTCAGCTGACCAACATGAAAGCCACTGTTTGTAAGCAGCTCAGTAAAGCAGATCAACTGTCAGAAGTCAAAAGATCTAATTTCCAAAACCATAGATTGTTTGGAATGACTTTGAACGAGTCACTTCATGTTTGGGCTATAGTTTCTGAATTTGTTAAAAGTAGAGGCTGGATATAGTAAAGCCCAAGCTCCTTCTCTTAGCCTAAAAGGCCATATATGATGTGCCTTTGCTCTCTTCTCTCCTTTCTGCCCTTCCTTCCTCCTTACCCACTGTGTTCTGGCCATACTCTCCTGGACTCTTGACGGGATTGTACAAGAGCCTCTGTGTTTGCTCTTATCTCTTATGAAATGCTTTTCCAACCTTTTCCCTTTGAGATGAGATGAATTCCTTTTGACATTTGGATTTCAGCTCAGGCAGGCTTATCTTGACACTCCTAGCCAAAATGGTTCTACCTAAGCATTTCTCCATTACCTTATTTATAGTATTCATCACTTTCTGAAATCTTTATTTTTGTGCATATTTTTGATCTCTTCACAGAAGGAAAGCTCCATGAGAACAGAACCTTTAATATTTTTTTCAATGCTCTAGTTTCTGTATGGAAAACAAAGTCTGGTACAGAATGCTCAGTAAAGGCTCAATCAGTTGAATAATAATGAGCACTTACATGGGCCTTTTTAGTTTTCAAAATACTCAAAGTTTAGTCTTATTCAGCCTTCAGCATCCTGTAAATTAAGCAAGAATTATTATGTTTCAGTACCAAGATCAATTAATTTTTTTTTGATGGGAAGATAATCTAGTAATTTTTATAAGGGTTAAAGGGGAAGAGGAAAAATTACACTGAATGGGCTTATAATTTATAAAGCTTAAGTTATAAGTTTCTACTTAAGAAATGTTGATGACAGGGGCACCTGAGTGGCTCAGTCAGCTGAGCACCTGACTTCGGCTCAGGTCATGATGTTACAGTTAATGGGTTAGAACCCCATGTCGGGCTCTGTGCTGACAGCTCAGAGCCTGAAGCCTGCTTTGGATTCTATGTCTCCCTCTCTCTCTGCCCCTCCTATGCTCATACTCTGTCTCTCTCTGTCTCAAAACTAAATAAAAAAACATTCAAAATTTTTCAAAAAAAAAAAAAGATACACTGATGACAAAAAACTATATAACTTAGAATCAAGGGAATAGGACTATAACTTTAAAAAGTGGTAAAGAAACTTACTCCATATCCTGAAGCTGGCCAGTGAAAGAGGCTGGTGTTTATTTTCTTATTTTATGTTCTTTATTTATTTTTGAGAGACAGAGAGAGAGAGAGTGGGAATAGAGGAGGGTCAGAGAGAAAGGGAGACACAGAATGTGAAGCAGGCTCCAGACACAGAATGTGAGCTAGCTGTCAGCACAGAGCCTGACGCGGGGTTCGAACCCGCAAACCACGAGATCATGACCTGAGCCAAAGCCAGACACCTAACCAACTGAGCCACCCAGGCACCCCAAGAGGCTGGCTTTTAAATGACTTTTTCTTCAGATGTCTTCTGCGTTCCAGATTTAACATCTATGACTAACATGATCTCCTTTACTCACCTTTTCAAGGCTCAGAAGACAAAGGAGATATAACTCAAAACTATCTCTCCTGCTGCTTCTTGAAAACTCTTAAAATTCTACAAATGTTCTGTCATCCCTACTTCTACAAGCCCCAGCTTTAAGACCATGGCTGAGCACTAAGAAGTAGGAATCTGAGTTTGAACTGAAGGAATTGGAGAGAAAAGAATGAATAGAAATTAATCACAAAGACTGAAGCTTCCCTTCACCTAATGTGGCCAGGATGCTTAAGTATAGAGCCAGTTAGAAATAGGAAGTAGGAGGCTGAACTAGATGTCTCACAACGTCATTTCTGATTTTAGCAGATGCTTTTGGGTGGAAAGAGGGCACATGCTAAGATAAATTGAAGCTTTACCCAAAGTATGTGAGAGTGGGATGCATTGATAGCCTGTAAGCTTGGTTAAACAGTAAAATCTTAAAAGCAAACTATGGAGACAGTCTTCCTTTAACAGAACTTAATACAAAAATGTTTCTCTTCAGGAAATCAGAGAGGGGAGCATTTCAAAGGATATACTCTCAGGGATGAAACTCACCTCAAAGGACCATCTGACCCAGCCTGCTTTCTTTAGACACAGAAAATGTGATAGTATTTCCACCTATCCTATAAGGGAACAGTGACCTCCCTGCTAAATATGATGCACATAGAGTTCTTAGCCCAGTGTCTAGCAAACACTAAGTGTGAAGACATTGTGATTAGCATCATGACTATTAATCTATTTGAGTTGACAAATATTTAAATCAACATACTATGTATAAAGACCCAAGTGCAAGACAAAAAAAAAAAAAAAAAAAGCAAGCACTGCCCAAGAGCTTGCACCCCAGTAGAGAGAGAGAGAGAGAGATTACTTCCACTGGTGTTCAAAAGGGGCTGCGTGAGCACTGATCAGAGATGGGAACAGTAAGGCATAGCCTGAGTACTCAGCATAACAATTAAGTACAAGTTCTCACAGGGTAGATTTGGATAAAACAAAACAAGCAAATATAAGGATTGAGGTACAATAATGAAGAATAAATTACCCAAGAAAGAGACAGGGATAATTCTTTGTAATTTTTTTTTAAAGATTCTAGATGTTATTAAATAATTGTACTTTATCTTTTGAGACCCTAAGGATACCAGGTGAGCTGGTTCAGTGGCATCCCACATTTCCCTGTTCTCTGTGTGACCTTAAAGAATAGGATTTGCATAATTCAGAAGGTATATTCTCCTGCTTCTTTAATAAATGGGTCTTTAAAAAAAAAAGTAGTACTTCAGATGGGGAAAAATGGCTATTGAGGTCACTGGCTCAGTGGAGGCAAGAGAACAAGATGGGCCATGACTTTATTCTAACATCTCAGTGTCCCTCATACAATAGCTACTCTGCAGATTATAATAGATTTCTAGGTTTGATTGAAATATTTAGCTTTGTTAAAGGCAATAAAGCCAAGGTACATTGGGGTGCCTGGGTGGCTAGTTGGTTAAGCCTCTTAGTTTTGGCTCAGGTCATGATATTAGTTTCAGGAGTTTGAGCCCTGCATTGGGATCTGTGCTATAAGCACAGATCCTGCTTGGGATTCTCTTTCCCTCTCTCTCTGCCCCTCCCAACTCATGCTGTCAGTGTCTCTCTCAAAATTAACAAACTTTAAAAAAAGGTGTCATCACAATTAAAAAATTGTTTTACCGGGATGCCCGAGTAGCTCAGTCGATTAAGCACCCAACTTAGGCTCAGGTCATGATCTCACAGTTTGTGGGTTCAAGCCCCCTGTGTTGGGCACTGTGCTGACAGCTCAGAGCCTGAAGCCTGCTTCAGATTCTCTCTTTCTCTTTCTCTTTCCCTCTCCTTGAGCTCTCTCTCAAAAATAAACATTTTAAAAAATGGTTTTTTAAATTATATACGGTGATGTACATTAATTAGACTTATTCCGGTGATCATTCTATAATATATACAAATATCAAATCATTATGTTTTATCCCTGAAATAAATACTATATGTCAAGGATATCTCAATTGCAAAGAGACAGACAGACAGACACACATACACACACAGCCCACATCATGGATAACTCCTTCAAATAACTCTCCAGATAGAGAAACAGGTAAGTGATCTCTTGATCATCTTCCTAAAACACCAGCACCAGGATGGGAATTAGGAGATCCAAGTTCCAGCCCCAGGGCCATGATTTTTGCACCCTGAGGCAAGACTTTAAACACCATATAAAACTCCATGGGACTTGCTGCTCCCTGGAAACCTACCTCTAGAATTTGAGGAGCTAAGGTTGATGGAAAAATGGGATGCTAGAGGGATTCCCTTCTGGCTATTTTTACTTCCTTTCCGCTCTCAAAACTTTGTTGGATCCCAGAGGCAGAGTTGGCAACAGACTTTTGCCATGGGACTACACATTCATAAAACTGGCCTCTGGAAAATGAAAGTTCCCTGCACCTAGTGGTGCACTGGCTACTTTGAGCTCATTATCCCAGTCCATCCATTATCTCCTTTACTGTAGTCTAGTTGGCCCAAATTGCACATTCTAATTTGGTTATACAACTCATTATTTTCCTTTAGCTAAAGTCCTACAAAGAGAGTGCTAGCAAAAATAAGACAAAAAAGCTGAAGAAACATAAAGAACCTGAATGTTCTATTTCCTTTATGTATTCTTTATGCTTTGCACCTTTTATAGGGTCAGAAGCCTTGTACTGATAATAATGAGTTATTCAGGGCATGTCGTGTTACCAGGCCTGAGTATAATGTAAATGGAATTATTTGCCCTGGAAATACCCAGTCCAATCTCTTAGCAAATTGCAATCCCTGAAACTAGGTCCCTTTGGAAGGTGCTTAAATAAATGTATGCCTTGTTTGAAAGATTTGCAGAAATTCAAGAGACATATTGAGTTCTGAAATAAACATAGATCAGCTCTGTTCTGTCATAAAAGTTAATCAGCAATCATTTCTTAGAACCTATTAATTGCCTGATTTTTCACTGTTTTACCGATTAAGTGATTTGCCAACATATTTCTACAAAAATGCAAGCTATGTGCCATTAAGTGTGTGTGTGTGTGTGTGTGTGTGTGTGTGTGTGTGTGAGTGTGTGTATTTATAAAAGAAAATTAACCAGGCTTTGTGTTTTCATTGGTTACATTTAAAAAATATTGTTAAACTAAGCCGTCTTCTAGTTTATAAATGTTTGAGACCCAATGGCAAAAAGGTTATAAAACACCACCCTACTTTCAAGAACTTGACACATTTAACTGGGGAGATAAGACTTATAAACATGAACTAAGTAGGTGAAAAACATGAGGTTATATGTAGCCATGACTATATGTCCAGATACTAACTATCAGCTGTTTAGAGAAAGAAGTCACCAACATTGGATCAATGAGGTAGACTTTTCACAATGTTAATAAAAAGCTCATGAAGTTGTCTAGTTCTCTTGTCCAAAGATCATGAGAAAAATCCTTTCAGGGTTTAGACCTAGGAAATAGCCATCTTCTCTTCTTGGAGAAAGTATGGGGACTGGTCTCAGGGAAGCCTAGTCAGAGGAGTTTCATAAAGCCTAGAAGAGAGCTCTGCTGAGGCTGATGCTCAAACACAAGCTGGAGACCAATGTAGATCCTAGAAGTGGGAAACTGTAGGACTACTCTGACTGCAATAACAAAGGAAGGGTCTTGATTCAGAATCAAGAGGCCTGGGTTCTTGCACCAGCCTCACAAGTCCCTCCTTGAACAAGCCACTACAACTTCTTCAAATCATATTAGGTCTTTTCATTTTATATTTTTAACATTTATTTTTTGAGAGAGAAATAGAGCTTGAGAGTGGGAAGGGCAGAGAGAGGGTGACACAGAATCTGAGGGAGGCTACAGGCTCTGAGCTGTCAGCACAGAGCCTGACGTCAAGCTCTAACTCATTAAATGTGAAATCATGACCTGAGGCAAAGTCTGAGGCTTAACTGAGTCACCCAGGTGCCCCAAATTAGATCATTTAAAATTATTTTAGAGTGATAGATAGAGTGAGCTGAAATCAATTCAACTGACTGAGCCACCTAGGTACTCCAAAATTATGTCTTTAAAAGCTTTTCTTTAAAAAGTTGTTTTAAATGTTTATTTTTGAGAGAAAGAGCATGAGCAGGAGAGGGCAGAGAGAGAGGGAGACACAGAATCAGAAGTAGGCTCCAGGCTCTGAGCTGTCAGCACAGAGCCCAACCAGGGCTTGACTCACAAGCAGTGAGATCATGACCTGAGCCAAAGCTGGACACCCAACTGACTAAGCCACCCAGGTTCCCCTAAAAGCTTTTCAAAGTATGATGAAGTCATATTTAAAGGTGGGGATTTCCTTGTTTGGAAGTGGTATCCTAGAGAGAGCTAATCTCTGGATATCCAGGCAAGGGAAATCAACAAGAGAATGAAGCATTTATTTTCCCCCACTCTTTGGCTCAGGGCTATCGATCGATCAAGTATACCAACTTATTTTCTAGTACCATCACATGTTTTGGAGAGGAAACCCTTTTCATTCCAGTAGCCTGCCTTCTGTGTAGAAGAGAGTGTTGACTTCCCAGAAGCAGAGACAAGGGGTCAGGTAGCCCACCTAGTCCGTGTTCCCTCTGAAGTAGGAACTTTAGAACCACTCATGAGGAGCAGTATATCCCTATTCTACAGAGAAGAAAACTTGGGCTTGGAGATGTTCAGAAACTTGCTGAGGTAATACCATTTGCAGGTGGAAGAGCAGGGATAGAATTCAAGTCTTTGCGGGGCTCTTACTAGGTCTGCATTTGGGGAGGAAGGGTGTGAGCACTGAAAAGAACACCAGGCTGGGATCTGGAAACCCACACTCTAGTTCTTGCTTTACTTTTACTTCTTTCAGGCTTCAGTGCGCCACTTAAGACAATGAACTAACTGCTCTCTGAACTGAAGGCAGAGAGGATTTTTTGGTATATAGCTTTCCAAGTAAAGAGCCCATAGCTTTGATAGATTTACAGAGGGATGCATGATCCCCTAAAATGTTAAACACTGATAATACTAAGCAACACAGTAACTTCCAATACTTACAGATATTTATTTTTAGTATTCTATGTATTTTATCAATTTAACTCCTTTAAACCTCAAAGTAACTCTATGAGATAGGTACTCCTTTAAACCCATTTTAGAGATGAAGAAGTGAAAGCAAAGAAATGTTTAAAAACTTTAAGGACACACAATATGTGGCAGAAGTCAGACTCAAGCCCATGCGGTCTGCCTCCACAGCCCACAATCTTTAACCACTATGGTCTTGTTACTTTCTGATACACATCTGGGACAGGACTATGCAATCCAGTATTACAGGTGGAGTTTCAAGGAGTTGGTACAGTTCAGAGGTTCTGTTTTAGTGGCTTCTACATCTTTTCATGCTCTATTGGACCCTATTTATCACCTACAGCGCGATGTACCCTTCATAGTACACTAGTGCATGAAATGGATGGAAGCTTCTCTAAGAAGATAGTATACATCATGGTTTCAAGTATACATGTGAACATGTGTGTGTGCATGTAGTTGAGACATAGGGATAAGTATGTGGTAGGACTGCCTCAAGGTCCTGCTCCCCGCCCTCCATAGTGACTCCAAGTCATCTCTTCCAACTCCCACAGCTCCAGAGAACATAAGAAAAATCACTCTGACCACTCTTTCCTTTTGTTTGCCGGGAGAAAAAAAAATGAGGCACAGCTGGTAGCTGGCTGTGGGACCCAGGCTTCTGAGCTAAGCGCACTTTCCTCCTTCTGCTTAAACTCCTTACTACAATCAGGCCACTTCCAAATCCATGGCCATAAGGCTGTTACCAGTCAAGGACAAAGGCATATACACACCTTCCAATCCTCTCCCTGGGCTACCTAGAGGTTTGAAGACTTCTAACCTTCAAGTTACATGGAGACAGTCACCAGAAGGCTTTCTAGGGCAGGAAGAAACATTTTGTGGTGGTTTGGCAGTGTGAGGAATGTCAATGTCCTGTGCATGTCATGGAAATGTTCAGCTTCAAGTGGTATAATTGGGTGGGGAGGAGGGCTGTCATCTGAAAGGGTATTCTACTTCAAGTCTAATCACAACACGGGTCTACCTTGAGGGGCCAGAGGGAAGAGGAAGAGTAGCAGCTCTCCCCTCACCAGGCCCCAGAGTCTGTTAAAGCTCATTCTTCCAAATGGAGCATGTCTGAGGATGTCATACCTACTTACAAGCACAACTTCGCTTTCCTCCCTGCCACCTGCCTCCCCTTTTGGGTTTGCCACCCTGCACTTTTGCTGCCTCAGCAGTTGGCAGCTGGACCTGGCTGCGTGTTCCAAAGAACAGGCTCCCGGACAACTGTGGCCTGATTTAAGTAGGGAGGGGAGCACCATGGGGCATGGTAGGACCAGCAGCCACAATGCTTCCTTGCAAGTGCCTGCTCTGCTGAATGACAGGGGGTGAGGAGGGAGTGGGGGAGTTTCTATGCATAACCAGTTGAGGAACATGCTCACAGACCACCATAAGGAAGGGAAACTAGGCATTCTTATCTGCCAATTTTCTCTTTTCATACTCATGAAGTAATAAGGGCTGCAGATGATCAATTATTCATTCCAGGGAGTACCTACAGGGTGCCAGGCACTATGCTAGATGCCAGGGGAGAAAATGAAGATAAAGTCAGTCTCATGAAGCTGCCAGCATGATGGGAGAGGCAAATGAAATTAAGCATACAGTTTGTACTTGGAAATGATAGTCTGCTTCATAAAGGAAACATAAGAAGCTAAAATATATAGAGTAGGTTTGATGGAATCTACAGTTGAGACAGGGAAAACTTCCATGTGGCAGGGATATAACTAAACTGAAGGCCTAAGGATAATAAAATGACCAGGGTAAGAAATGGGAAGAGAATCCAGATGGAAGAAACATCAAGTACAAAAGCATCAAGGCTGTAAATCATATTTCTTTATTCATCATGAAGCATCAGTGGCCTATTTTCTGTCTCTCTCTCTCTCTCTCTCTCTCTCTCTCTCTCTCTCTCTCTCACACACACACACACACACACACACACACACACACACACCCTATCTACTCATTACCTACCATATCACACACACTTTGCATGATCTCATTTCTTTCTCATGGTATTAGAAAGACAGACACAAACTTGGAATAGACTTAAGTGAAATGAAAGATTATATATGGCATGCAACAGGGACATAAAGCAGGGTCATAACCATTGAGACGTCTAGAAGGTTGGTGGGTCAAGAGAAATTTATTGGAAAAAAATCCCTGTGTAAGAGTAAGATTTCTTAAAGTAAGGAATAAAATGGTAATCTTACACAGAGGGTCCAGTCAAACAAAAGCTATAAGGTAGAAAACAGCCTGAGACCTGTATGGGCAACTGCCAAGATTTCAATGTTATTGGGAGACATACTGCAAAGCAGGGGGTGGTAAATTAGGCTGGAACTCCTTGTATCATATCCTTGCATGTGTTTCTTCCTTCCATGAATATTTATTGTGCATCTGCTATAAACTAGGTCCTAAGGCTAGGAGACTGCACAAAATCAGACTTGGTCTATGGCCTGGGAATCAGGACTCAAACAAAGCAAGAACTCAGGCAAGGGAGGAAAATGCCCAGTGACCAAAGCCAGTCTTTGTAGACACCGTTGAGAAAGCTAGTCTTCATTTTCAAAGTAGTAAGAAACTCTCATAAGGTTTTAGGCCAAGGTTTCATCATGTTCAGATTTGCATTTTGAAAAGACAATCCTGGGTGCTGCGGGGGAGGACATCTATCTCTGACTTGGATACCCTATCCCTTTCCTCCAACTGGTGCCTGTCATAACAGGAGAAGGGAAGCATGGCGTCCACCCCACAGCACCACCCATCCATGCAGACGCCTCACAGCTTCCAACAGCTCTCTGCACTTGGCAGCCATCTCAGGTCGCTGACAACAACGCCTTCCTGCCTGCCTCCGAGGCCAACTGCAATGTCTCGGCAACAATTATATTAATATCAGAGCTAGGAATGAGCTGATGGAAAGCTGTTCATCCATGTAATGAGGTTTCACTTGTATTTTAGAAATGTGTCAGATAATTTGGTAAGAGACAGCAGAGGGTTTTTTTTTTTTTACTGTTTGTCAAGAGATAGGGGAGGTAGAAGGCGAGTTCCTTGGCTTCTATTGCAATGTGAGAAATGTCATCTGTACAAAAGATACTCAAAACAGATAAGCAAATGTGAAGGGAGCAGTGACAGCAAGAGAAGCCCAGGACAAGACACAGCAGGGAGGGGACAGTGGACATAAACATCCAGTTGTCACCTCACAGTGAGCAAGCCCTTATGATGGATCAAGGGTTATCTACACCATCTCATTTAAGTAACACAGTTCTCTCTGGGTAGGTGTTAATGCCATTGGGCATGGGTTCCGAGAGGTGAATTCAAACGCAGGTCTTTCCAACTGCAGAGTCTGATTATATGATGATCTGACATTATGCCATATTCCTGAATGAAATAATTGTGTATTTTGGTGTATAACTGTGAAGTCTATTATATAGAAGGGAAGAAAGTACTCAAAACTAGTAAAGAAGAACATTTTCCCCATCAAGCGCAGGTGAATCTCAATGTTACACGTTTCTGTGTTGTTTGTGAGATCTGGGGCTGGTGCTCAAGTGTGGCATCCATAATGATTTTTAAGAGACCTCCAGGGTCCACACTGAATAAAATGGAATCCCACAATAGGGAAACTCAAACTCTTCATTTTCTCCAATTGCATTAAATCAGGGACTCTCAGCATCAGCTGCCTGGTAGAATCACCTGGGGTGCTTTAATCAACTCCAGGCTCAAGTCCCACCTCAAGAGATTCTGATTTAATTAGTCCTATGCCAGGTTTCTCACTCTTTAAGGTCCTGCACATTGTCTCACGATTTTGGTCCAAGGCAGACTCTGATCCCATGGGTGTGGGTGGGGCTAAAGAGTCATTTCCAACCATGTGATGGTGATGCTGCTCCTGCTCCTTAGGGAAGTTTACTTGGAGCAGCTACGGTCTAGGGTGCAGGCAAGGCTGAGAACAGCTGCTTCAGGGTCACAGCTTCATTGTGGAGCTAGTCAATCTTTTTTATTAGGACTTGAATTATTATCAACTAGAATGAGTTACAGGTGCACAGGGAATACAAATCACAGCCAACAATGACCCTCCCTCCTCCTTTGTTCGCTACAGACAGGGCCCTTCCCTCTATAGAGTCAAATACCATTATTCTTTCAGAGGGATCCTTAACATAAAAAAGCATAGAGGTGTGTGGGTCTTATTTTTAACTAGAAGTTACGCATTTTGATCACTCTGTTCAGCATTTAGTTGTCACTTAAGACATCTTAAAGACTGTTTTATAACTGTACAAAAAGCCCTGCCTCATTCCCTTCCTCCTCCCCTATGGTAGTAAAATATATAAACAACTTACTCCATTAACTATTTTAAAAAGTCTAAAAACTAGAAGGACAGGGAGAAGCGGGGGAGGGAGAGAAAGTACAGCAGTCACAAAGCTAGGAACAGGGGCAGGGGCAGAGTGAGGAGGTGGGGAGAGAATTTCAAGTGGTCTCTGCACTGTCAGTGCTGCTAGATTTGGGGCTCTAACTCATGAACTGTGAGATCATGACCTGAGCCGAAACCAAGAGTTAGAAGCTTAACTGAGCACCCAGGTGTCCTGTATTAACCGTTTTAAGCCCACAGTTCAGTGGCATTAAGTACATTCACACTGTTATACAGCCACCGCCATCTCCAGAATTTCCCAAACTAAAACTTCATACCCCCAGAACTGTGCTAGTTAATATTTAACTCTCCTTTTAAACAAAGGCAGAACTGGTCTCAGGGCAAGAACTCTTCTCAGACAGCAGTGTCTGGGTAGAGTTTACTCATTGTGGTCTGTGATCACTGAATTTTACAGTTTCTGTTTGTGATAATACTAATTTCCCACTAGTTTCCTTCTTAAACAAATCTCCTTTCTGTTGAAATAATGGCTGGAAAGCGTTGGTGCGGGCTGCCCCTGGAGGAGGAGCCACCAGATGTGACTGTACGTCACAAGGAAGCAAAGAATAGGACCCCCCCACCCACCCACTTTCTGAGCTCCTGGCTGACTTTCATCACCACACTCAGGGCAGTGGAAATGGCTTTCCCTTAGGGCCTAATGACCTGTACCTAAAGGCAGCCTTTTCTAGGGGCTGGGGCTGTTTTCTTCGAGACCACACAGAAGCCCCTCCTCCATCATCCTCAACAGAATGGCAACCAAGAGTAAAGCCTTTTATGGAAATTTGGGTTTCTTAGTAGATATAGGGAACTAAGTCCTATGTACCTCACAATAGGTGATAACACAAATAGCCCTTCTAGAAAAATCACACCTTTCATGTGGTGGAGATCTGGCTTGAGAAAAGTCAGAAAAGGATTAGTGTCCCTCTCACATGGAAGGTTCCATACAGGCCTCCCCTGAAGGCAGCAGGTGGGTTTGCTGCGCAGCCCATGGCAGAAAGAGCTTATGGTCAGGAGCCCACAGACCCGACATGGAGTCCTGGGTTCACCATCAATCAGCTCAGGGATCTCTAGCAAGTCTCTTTACCTTTCAAATTGTCAGGTTTTTAAAAATCTGCAAAATGCTAAAGTGGAGATCTTATAACAATTAAATATAGTAGTATATCGAAGATTTAGTACTGTATCTGGTTCATTGCTAGTGCTCAGTAAGTAGAAATCTTATAGTCCTAGATGGAAGGAAAAAGAAGATGTAGGCAAAATGTGGCATCCAGGAATGCTCAGCCAAGGTTCCCCCCTGGGATGGAAAGAGGTGGAATGTGGGGGACAGGCCTCTCCATGTGAGCCCTAACAGGAGAGATGGTGCTAGTACATAGGAGGGAAAGGAGTTCCATCCTAAAAGCATCCAGACTAGAAGTGTACACTGTAATAATGAACTGCTTATAAATATGAAGATTTCAATGACCCAACACTTGCCCTCTCAGCCTTTTTTTTGTTTACTCTTAAGTGAAACAGTATCTAGAAAACAAGTATGTTATAGACACTTTAGTTTTTTTTTTTTTTGGTGGTAATATACTCATTCAGTGAATAATACATGCGCCTGTCCTAGGTGCCTGGTGCTGCTCAGGGTGCTGGGAATACAGACAAATGAGATTGAGACTCTTGTGCTCATGAACTCAAGCCCTCATGGGTCCCCTTCAAGCCCTGACTCCGTGGCTAATTCAGCTGACCCACACACAACCCTTGCTTTTGTCCTGGAGTGTTCTGGAAATGCAGCAATGTCTAGTGATACTTCTGCCATGCAGAGCAAGAAATAAATGGTTCTGTTTTCAGAAGTAAGTGGAAGTACATCTCTTAACTGTTATAAACAAACTAGCAAAAAGAAAAGATTTACTCTCATCAATGAGGGGTCTTCTTTCTGTGACAGGGAGAACAGAGTGAACAGGAGGGATAATAAGTGATGATCTGGGCACGGGCTCGAGCTGCTCTGGTCATCGACTGGAAGGCTGGCAAATGAGCAGTGCAGTCTGACAGAGCTTGGAAAAATGTCTACAGCACAAGCTGCACAGGTGAAAGACTCGTGCATGTTCTTGTGTTAAAAAGGGAAGACTAACACTGAACCATCGGCCAGTGCATTACGCTGGTCTGGGGAATGGATTTGGACTTTGAAAGAAATGGCTTGAAATTCCGCTTCCACCACTTAGTAGGTGCTTAACCTCCCTTACCTTAGTTTTCTAACCTGTGAGGTGATGATCACAGTACTTAACTCAGATTGCTAAGAGACTTAAGTCAAATGTTTATGTATAGGGGTCAGTGCTTGGGACACTGTAGAAATGTTGTCACTAAATATATGCAGAGCCGAATGATATGAAAGCAGTGTTATGCTACTGTGGAAAATAATTTGTGTGTGCAAGATCACATAGGCATTAAGGGGCATGCTATCTAAGATTTGACTAGATTTCTCCAAGTCCTTTCTGTATTCCTTACTGGTAATAGTCTAGTTGCATAAGCAACACTTGATAGTTACAGTGAAGACTACCATTTTGTCTGCTTTTTGTAAAGGACAGTTCATAGGCCAGGGCTCAAGCTCAGATGCCAATTACTGAACTGTCTCACAGCATTGAAAATCTGCTTTATGATCTGTGATCAAATCTGGCTTGCTCTTAAACCATGTTAAAAAGAGAACAAGAAAGAAATTGGAAAAACACAAAAGGGTTACTTTTCCAAAGGGTAAGGAATGGGCTGAGGTTGCTTGGAGAGACAAATTCTACCCTCATGCTTATCTACTGTGATATTCCAGTGACTGAAGGGTTAGGGAAGGAAGGCCAAGCCAAGTAATTAAGTATTAGCTGTGTATGGATAAGATAGGACAAAAGGAAAAACAAGCTCACCACCCAGTACCAGGGAAACCAGGTAAGGCAGGTTGGTGAACCAGCTGAGCGAGTTTTTCCACAGCTAATCAGTAACACATTATCAAGCCATCTAGGTGAGGGTGATTCAGGCAGGAGGAGTTTGGAGAGGTTAAGCACAGAGATGAATAACAGGTATTTAGTCATACAGGTTTGGGTTTCTGTCCTGGTGGTACCACTTTCAGCTGGGGTCCACTTTTAGCTGTGTATGAGCTCTCCACATGCCACCTTCCTCTTCTCTAAAATAGGATAATACTGGAACCTACGTGAGAGAGTTGTTGTGTTAGAATTACATCAATTTGAGCCTGAGTGGCTCAGTCAGTTGAGTATCCAACTTTGGCTCAGGTCATGATCTCATGGTCCATGGGTTTAAGTCACATGTCGGGCTCTGTGCTCACAGCTCAGAGCCTGGAGCCTGCTTCGGATTCTGTGTCTCCCTCTCTTTGCCCCTCCTCTGCTCACTGTCTCTCTCAAAAATAAAGACATAAAAAATTTTTTAAAAAGGATTACATCAACTAAGCAAACTCACATATAGTAAGTGCTCAAAAGGAAACTGCTGTTAATTATTAATTACTGCCATTATTTGAGAGGCATTTAAGAGACATGCATTCTCAGGTCAGGCAGAGGAAGGATGGCTGCTTCTCCAGAGTACTAGAATTCTTACACTGCATGCTGGGATCCTGGCGGAGGCAGGTCCCCACCCAGGGGGAGAAAGAGTTTGAAAAATAACTGCAATATCCAATTGGGTGCCAGCCAGAAGAGCACAAGTGCTGGCCTCTGTTTTGACTAGCCCAGGACAGATATACTGACAGTTTATTCTGGTTACTTGTCCCAATAGTTGTATGAACTCAAGAGAATTTAGATAAACAGATTCAAGCCAGCATAGGATGGTGTTCTCTTAGAGCTAAAAGAAGCCCCCTAACTAGACAAGTCAGCCCTTGGTCTTGGGACAACAGTAGTGCCATTGATTGCTTTTATTTAAAAAAATTTTTTAATGTTTATTTTTGAAACAAAGAAACAGAGCATGAGTGGGGGAGGAGTAGAGAGCGAGACAGACACAGAATTGGAAGCAGGCTCCAGGCTCTGCACTATCACAGAGCCTGATGCGGGGCTTGAACCCATGAGCTGTGAGATCATGACCTGAGCCGAAATCAGATGCTTAACTGACTAAGCCACCCAGGTGCCCCCATTGATTGCTTTTAAATGAGGAAACTTATCACCCCAAGGCCAGTGTGGTTGCCTGCCCACAGAGAGAACCCTGAATAGGGGGGAAAGTTCTGGCTTGGGGACACAACTTAGTCATTTTCAAGAAGACACTGGACTCACCAATCTAAAGATGACAGGACACCAATAAATACCTTTAGGTACATGCATGGGGACAAAACAGGTTTGGTTTTAGAGTATAAACCCAATCAAACTGAGTTCCCAGATATATTTGTCTTTCCCTGAGTTTATTGAGGAAATAAAGCATAGAAGAGAAGTCTGTGAATGAACACAGTTGGAAGTTTGAATGCTGATTGTAGCTGTGTGACCTGACTCTTCATTTATGTCTACATTTATAGGATGTGGAGACGAGGATTTCTAAAAGGGCTGAGGGAAAATATTTGAGAGTCCATTATATACCAAGAACTGTACACAGCATTTCTGTGTATCCATTTCTAAAACATGCACAACACTAGAGGCAAAGTTCAGTAATATCCCCAATCATAGACTGGGAACCTGAAACAGAGTGGCTGAGAAATTTGTCCAAGGTCATAAGACTAGCAACTGACAGAGCCAGGCACTCGAAGCCACGAGGGCACACCCTTCACCACTGTGATGCATGGACTCTTGTGCAGGAATAATGAGGAAACCACTTCTATGTGCTGAAAAAAGAGGTGGTTGGTCAATATTGACTATCAGTCCTTAGAACAACATACAGGATTTGTACATTCTCCTAAATACTTTACGAATTTTAAAATGTTTGAGTCCAGCCTAGTATCCAATGTCTGCTCAGAGTTAGAGTTGACGATTTTCCTATGTCCTATTTTGACAAGATGTGCCATTTTCCAAATGTTTGAATATTTTATGAAAGTCTTTGTCATCTTCTTCAAAAGCCACTTGAAGGAGTCCTTACAGAACATTTCTCTAAGTCTTGGTAAACAAGAGACAAGAACAATGGTGAAATAAAACTGCACAGTTCTAGTGAATCTTCACAGGCATCATCTCTTTGGATGACCGCCTGTGAGGAGGGAGGCCCTGTGATGTCGAATTGTCTGAGAAAGATCCCAGGGTAGTGTATCTGAGTAGAAGGAAAGAAGCCTGGTAGGTTAGAACATGTGCTCTCAAGTCAACAAGCATGTATTCAAATCTGGGTTCCATCACTACTGGATAACCTCATACCTTCCACATCTCACATGCCCGATTTCCAAACACAGAGATTATCAGGACAAACATTACAAGAGATTATTCAAGGAATTCTCTTAGCACTTAGTAAGCCCTCAATAAAAGTCCACTGCTCATATTGTTATTATCCCCACAAAAACCCCAGAAATTGGACAAGGGTTACTGAGAAGCAGAGCCAGGATTCTAGCCTGGGTCTCCACTTAATCTATTTCTCTTTCTATGGTATAACTTGGTTTATGGGCCCCTTCTTACCCAGAAAATCATTAGGACTCTGGCATGGCTCCTGATTCATAGATATTTTCTTTCAAAAAGGGCATTTAAAAATTTTTTTAATGTTTTATTTATTTTTGAGACTGATTCAGAGCATGAGCTGGAAAGGACAGAGAGAAAGGGAGGCACAGAATCACAAGCAGGCTCCAGGCTCTGAGCTGTCAGCACAGAGCCCCATGGGGGGCTCAAACCCATGGACGTGAGATCATGACCTGAGCCAAAGTCAAAGGCTCAACCCACTGAGCCACCAAGCACCCCCAAAAAGGGCATTTTTAAAAATCTGCAATTTGAGAGTAGCACTAGGGAATAGAACAAGCTAAGGAATGACTTAAATTATAGAACCTGCGGATCAGATATCAAATCAGATGTCTTTTAAATCAAATAGGGCCAGGGCCAGAGCTGATGCCAGGAAGGCTTAACATACATTACGATGAAGAACGCAGAAGTGTAAGAAGGGACCCATAAAAACCACCAGGATGTGAAGTACTGCCAAGTGCTGTGTGCTTGCCAAGGTGGCAGCATCACTAGGCTGGATTCTAATGTTCCTTGCTGCAAAGCAAATAGGCTGGGTGTTAATTAAAGTGTGTAAGTTGATTCGTGAGGAAGCTGCTTGGGAAAAGGAATCCTGCAGAGGAGTTTCTTCTTTTCATTGATTTCTTTTCTGCAAGTGAAATTATCCAAAATAAACACACCTGTGTACTCTCTGCTCCCTATTGCTTCCAGGGCCGCATGCTTGTAAGAGATTAATTGTGCTCGTTTCTGTATCACTCTCACATGGAATAACCAAAGAGCTGGCCGGTCTGCACTTCACAACAACCTCACAGGCTCCTGAAGAAAGCAGTCATCATTCCATTTTACAGAAGAGAAACATGACAAGTGGAGGCACTAAGGGACCTGCCCACAATTGCAGATTGGTAGAGCCCACAGAAAAATCTTGATCCCCTGGTCCCGAATATAAGCCTCTTTTCACCTTCTAAATGAATGATCCCCAAAATACCAAAAGAAAGGCAAAGAATGGTGAGAATCAAAATGAATGGCCTGGTGAAGCAGGGCTGGAAAGGTGCAAGCTCAGCTTTCTGAAATCCTGTTGGCATGGCAAGTACCCAGTCGTGATTCTTATCAGTACCACTTTTGGTCCAGAAGAACATGCTGGGCTGGATCATAGTCAGTGGTGTTTATCAGCACTGGTCAAGCAGAGCCAGCCTTATCATACTGTGCCAGTTTTCAGGGAACTAAATCCTTTGGATGCCATTTAACTTTTTCCTTTAGGTTGCCCCAGGAATGAAATCAGTTGCCCCTTGAGTACTTAAGAAACAAACACCTGAATTTTCAGATTTGAGACAGAGTGTGAGTGGGGAAGGGGCAGAGAGAAAGGGAGAGAGAGAATCCCAAGCAGGCTCCATGCTGTCATTGCAGAGCCCAATGTGGGACTTAATCCCATGAACTATGAGATTAGGACCTGAGCTCAAATCAAGAGTCTGGCACTTAACTAACTGAGCTACCCAGGCACCCTGAAAATTCCAGTGCTTTTCACTTCAGTTTCTAGACCAAGGGTTTTGCCTTGTCAAGGGAATTTGAAAGGCAATATTTAATGAGAAGGAGGCATCCTGATGGTCAAGGTATCTCCTGATCCTTTCTATTATGCATTCACCCTGTTAACCCAGCCTGGTATTATTGGGAAATCTCCTAAGCCCTGGGTACTCAGGAAGGTCCAGCAGGCAGAAGACATGGCAGATTCCTTCCCACATGGAACTTGTGTTCCAGTGGCAAGTTATACAATAAGCAAGAAGAGATAATTTCAGATGGTCATCAGCACTGGAAAAATAACACTGTGAGGGAATGTAATTGGGGAGGATAGTGGTGATGGTGGGCCCATTTTAGATTCTGTGGGCATTTTAGGAAGCCATCTTGAACAAGCAACATTTTTTTTTAATTTACTTTGAGAGAGACGGAGAGCGCAAGCAGGGGAGGGGCAGAGGGAGAGAATCCCAAACATCCACACTGGGAGCACAGAGCCCGATGTGGGGTTTGAACCCATAATCTCCCCGTGTGAGATTATGACTTGACCCAAAACTAAGAGTCCGATGTTTAACTGATTAGGGAGACTGGTTGGCTCAAACAGGCAGCAAATGAGCTGCAACTTGATTGAAGAGAGAAAGACAAATGTAGGAAAAGTCTATGGGAACATGCTCCCAGTAGAGAGAAGACGAGGCACAAGGTCCAAAAGAGGAAAAGAACATAGGCAGCCAGCGTTGCTGTCCCACCATGAATTGAGGGATCGGATATTAGGTGAGATGGGGAGTGGGCAAGAGCTGAGGTTGAGAGAGGTCTGGTAAACTATTTTGGGGGGCATTGGATTGAATTCTAAGGGTCCACAGTGTACTGGTCTGGGGTCTGGCCTCTGAGTGAATTCCCTTACTCCTTCCACTGCGGGCTCTGGTGTTTTAAAGACCAGCTTCATTGCTCAGCTGCACAGTCTCTGAATTCTTAATGGCATACATCTTTTGAATTACATATTGCAGACAGTGTGCACCAAACAGTCTCCAAATCCACAGGAAGGGGTACTGAAGCCTGAGAAGTAGAGACAAATCTAACTTATTTCCTAAATACAGCAACAGAAGGTGGAGGATGTCAGCTTTGTTCTGTCTGGAGAAAGCGTCTTTACAAAGCCTCTTTACAGGTGGTTGTTCCTTACCATCACCTTACACTTTGAACCTCAAAGACCCCAGAGTTAATATGACCTCACTGATTTAAGCAGAGCCTGGGTGGAAATCTGCAAATGTTGGTTTGTCTCAGTTAACTTCCCTGACCCTCAGCATCCTCATCAGTAATTGTAGCTAATACCAACACCTGTCTCAGGGTCGCGCAACAAGAAAAGGGTTCACCTCCTGCTTTGCTAATCATAAGCTCACAATAAGCTTTGATTACTATTTTTAGTCGCCATCATCAAAAACCCAACTCTTGCCCATTCTTTCTCTTCCTCACACATGTGTACTTGTTTCAAAATCCTACGTAATTGTTTTATAAGCTTCTGGAACAGTACAGGTAATGACCAATGCCTGTCCATTATGAGTCTCCCTACAGGTAGTGCAGATCAAGCTACAGGCAACAAAGACAGACTGCCTGCTCATCAGCATGTAGAAAAAGCCAAAATCACATAGAGTAATAATCACCAGCAACTACCCTGAGAACCCAGTCAACTGCACGCACAAAGCTTTCCAGCACGGGCAAAGAGCTCCCCAAAGGCCCTGGGAGCCTGGAGATGCTGGTGGCTAATGGGGGGGGATACTGTTGCAGCCCCCAGAACCAAGGGTACTGAGAGTGAGGCCTGCCACCACCTCAAAGGCTCCCTTTGAAGTAATACCCCTGCTCCAGGCCAGCAAGAGGTGGGGAGAACTGAGGAGGAAAAAAACCCTCCCCCAGTCTTCGCATTAAATAGGATGCTTACCTCCTCCTTCCTTGGTACAGGGTCCGGAGATATAACAGGGGGAGTGAGGGCTCCTGAGGCATTTTTATTATGGGGAGGCAGTGGGGGGCAGAGGCTGGACTGCTACCACCTCCAGTTCTCCCATCCAAGGGGAGTAAGTACCAGTGACAACTTTCCTCTCATCTCTGGCTGGAACAAGCAGCTCCAACCCCTTTTAAAGCCCAGCCCAGGTGTCACACACCTGAACACAATTCCCCCACCCCATTTCCTCCTCTCCTGGCCTGCTACAGAAACCTGCTTAGCCCCTCCCTCTCCAAGGCTTCTAGGCTCTTCTTCCAAGCCCTGCATCTCCACCCTCCTCCTCAGCTTCCTGGTAGGGCTGGCCTAACCAGCCAGGTACCCAGAGCTAACCCTAGAGAGGCTGCCTCTGCTGTCACCTGGTGGGTAGTTGGCCTGGGCTCCACCAGTCTGGCTCTGGCCTCTCCAGTTTGTTTGTTTATTCTTTAAAATGTTTGTTTATTTTTGAGTGCAGGAGGGGAAGAGAGGGGGGAGACAGAGGATCCCAAGCGGGCTCTGCCCTGTCAGCACAGAGCCCGATGTGGGGCTTGAACTCAAGACCTGAGGAGAATTCGGACACTTAACCAACTGAGCCACCCAAGTGCCCCTCCAATTTATTTTGAGAGGGAGCCCCTGGGTTAGAGACAGAACTTCAGTGCTTGGCCAAGCTATGGGAAACCAGAGAGTATCCATTTTATGGTGATTGACTTACAAACGTACAGGAATTCCGAGACCAAGGGTCAGGAGATGGGTAACTTCATTACAGGCCAAGAAGCTGGGTCTCTAGTCAGAGACTTGGCTATATTGCACCCTAACTTCAGTGGCCCTGGCTTTTCTCATGACCGATGTAGCAGCTGCCTTTATTCTCAGTAAAAAGATGAGGAGGAGAACTTGAAAGACAGGTTGAAATCTGACCACCAGGCCTAAAGGAGATTCTATTCTTCCTCTATGTTGAGGAGATCAGCAAAGAAGTTATAGCAATATACTCTGTATCTGTTATTAAAAAGCACTTAGTTATTCCAACTAATGGCTGTTTTACTGAATCCACAGGTGGTCTTAAAATAAGGAGTTAAATTATCTTTGAAAAAAGACAATCACATTCAGGTCTCACATCTGAGCACTGGGGATTTAGTTTCCCTACGCCAGCAAGTTAGTATTCCCTCTCAAGATCGGAGATTTACAGATCTGCTGACTCATGGGAATTATCTGGGATTTAAAAAAATGTAATTCCTGCACAAAACTCTCAGATTCTAAGAGGACTCAGAGATCTGCATTTAAAAAATTTCCCCTACAGGATTCTCAAGTGAGTGGTTT
Source organism: Suricata suricatta (assembly GCF_006229205.1). Lineage (NCBI taxonomy): Eukaryota > Metazoa > Chordata > Mammalia > Carnivora > Herpestidae > Suricata > Suricata suricatta. Next base: position 98,231,977 of record NC_043705.1, on the reverse strand, counting down.
GGCCCCTGTGCGTCAAAGAATACTGCCAGAGAATACTGTGCTAAATTCTCTTTTTCTGGACCCTCGCTGGCATTTCTCAGTGCCTTTTAAACTCAGCTAAGGACCAACTGTTTTCATTGTTTCCAATTCATGCTTCCACCCCTGCCTTCGGGAATTTCCAGGCTGGCTCCAGCGTGTTCTTCTTCTTTTTAACTTACAAATGAGCTTTGTCAGAGGACAGAGTGTTGGACTCACAGATATTCCAGCTGTAACAGACTAGAAATGATCTCATTGAACCCTTTCTTATCCCGCCAGAAAAGACATTAAGCCCTAGTTCTGCCCTTTTTCCCTTCTGACACCCAGACCTCACATTATTGCCACCACTACCTGTCCCAAAGCTGACTCCTCTCTTGCCCACACCTGCCCAGGCTCCCTGCCCGTGGCACCCCACTTCTGAAGAAGCAGCCAGGAGCATGGGCCCCACCATCAATTCCTCTCCCTGCCCCATGGCTGAGGCAATGTGTTCAGGTTTTTATTTCTTGGCTTGGGTTTAGTTTTAGAATGAGATTCTTAGATCCCACCTGCCCCCTCAAATAGACTGATCTTACAGGCAACCAGATCTCATGACTGTCTGGCCTTCCCAGTCATTTAAATTATAAGGCAAGAGTACAGGACCCATTTGATTCTAAACACATTTACTAAACACCTAATATGTGCAGGGCATTGTGCTAGGAACAGCAAGGTGTGTGAAGAGAACCAAAATGTACTGATGATAATGCCATTATTGTTATGGGCATTGCTGTACCAGTGAATCCGGGAGACGGGAGAGAACACGGAGTAAGAACCAAATCATGAGAGTGATGTGGGAAAATGTGTGTGCTTTATATGCTCTAAGGGAAATGCTCTCCTGGAGCTGCCCACCCCACTTTATCTGAAGCTCAGGTGATCCATGTGATATAACAGGAAAATTAAAATTAAGTTTTTTTGGGGTGCCTGCGTTGTGTAGTCAGTTAAGCATCTGACCCTTGATCTTGGCTCCGGTCATGATCTTGCAGACTGTAGACTGAGGGTTCGAGCCCCACATCAGGCTCTGCACTGATGGTTTGGAGCCTGCTTGCGATTCTGCATCTCCTTCTCTCTGCCCCTCTCTCACTTGTGCTCCCTCTCACTCTCTCTCTCTCTCTCAAAATAAGTAAATAAAACTTTAAAAAGTTGAAAAATAAATAAATAACATTAAATGTTTTCTTGCCTTGTCAGTACAATTACACAAGGTTTTTCCAGTACTCATAACCTTCAGATGAAATGAACGACAGCATAATCTTGTGGTTACAGACACAGACTTTGGACTAGAGTGCTGGGATTCAAACCCTTATTCCACCACAGCTCTCAGCTGTGTGGTTTTGGGCAAAGTACTGAACGTCTCTGGGGGTGGAAGGGTGGGGGTGGATAGTGTGCTTACATCACAAAGCGGACACCAGGATAAGTATCAACTAATATGTATAATGTACTTTTAAAGTGAGACTGGTTAAATATTATTATTCAGGAGATTCTGAACATTGTTACCATGTATTTATTTACACTAAAAAAGACATAATATTTTCTCATCTAAGGACCAATATTGTCTTCCAAATATTTGCTCACTTTGATTTAGGCTTCTCGTTTCTATGTTTAAGATTTTTTCTTAGTTTCTCCATGCGTTCTTTCTGTATCTATTTAAATATTTATATTTTTGAGGGGAGTGCACTTGGATGGCTCAGTTGGGTAAGTGTCTGACTTCAGCTCAGGTCATGATCTCACTGTTTATGGGTTCCAGCCCCGTGTCGAGCTCTGTGCTGACAGCTCAGAGCCTGGAGCCTGCTTTGGACTGTGTCTCCCTCTCTCTCTGCCCCTCCCCTACTCATGCTCTGTCTCTCTCTCTCTCAAAAAGAAATAAATTTAAAAAATGTAAATACACATACACACACACATATTTCATTGAGGAAAACTGTGTGCCAAACATTGTGCTAGGTCCTGGGGGTCCACCCAATGGGCGAACAAAGAGCCACTTTCCCTGCTCTGAAGGAGTGCACAGTCCACTGGCACACCAAGATATAGATTAAACAATCACACACAAGCTGTGACTTTATGATTATGTTAAGAAGGAGCAGTACCCAGTGCTGAGAAAGCCCGTGAGAAGAATTTGACCTGGTCAGGGGCTAGAGTAGAAATGAGATGTAAAGGAAGAGACTGTATGAACTGTATGGAGTGGAGGTGCCTGGAGGAGAGATGGGTGGGAGGATGGGCTAAATGGGTGACGGACATTAAGAAAGGCACTTGTTGGGATGAGAATTGGATGTTGTCCCTAAGTGAAGACTCACCTCGTTTGACTTCTGCAACCAATGCTACACTGTATGTTAACTAACTTGAATATAAGTGAATACCTTTTATAAAGCAATATTCTAGATAAAGACATGCCATGTGCCATGTGTATTACTCCATTTTGTTGCTGTTATATGCGACCTCCACAACTCAGTGGCTTATACTGGAAAGACTTATTATTTATTACTCACAGGTAGGCTGTAGTTCTGATCAGACTGTGACTCTGCTTCTCATTCAAGGACTGAAACCTAAGGAACAGTCCAATGTGGGACATGCTATCCTTGTATGAACAGAAGGTCAGGAGCACTGTTGAAAACCTGGCCATCATACTGAAGGCTTCTGCTTGGATGTAGGCTTGTCATGTTTGCTTAAACTCCTTTTGATGACAGTGAGCTTTTAAGAGTCTGAAAATCCACAAGAAAGGACCATTGAGGCCTTAGAAGTAGAGACCATGGCCAATCTCAAAGCCAATGGGATAGGAATATACAGTCCTCAACAATGGGGACATAGCAATGTATATGGCAGTGAGCAGGAGTATAATCCTCTTACAGGGAAGGGGATGGGGTATATAATTGCAAAACTAATATAATCCTCTGTGGTAGAAAGCAAAGGCAAAAAATCTGGAGGCACTGTGGCTAATGCTGAGAGGGTTGATGGGAATATGATCAATGAGACTGGAATGGCAGGTAAAGCCAAGCCATGTAAGGGAATCTGACCTTTAGACACTGACCTTTACTCATTCAACCTATTTCCTTAGTTGTTAAAAGAATATTTTTCATGTTTTTCTGGTTTCTATTTATTTATTGATTTATTAAAGTTTATTTATTTTGAGAGAGTGTGTGCACAAGCAGGAGAAGAGCAGAGAGAAGGGAGAGAAAGAGAATTCCAAGTAGGCCTTGTGCTGTTCACGTAGAGCCCAATGTGGGGCTTGAACTCACAAACCATGAGATCATGACCTGAGCTGAAACCAAGAATCACTTAATCAACTGAGCCACCCAGGTGTCCCTGGTTTCTAAAGCATACGTGTTCATTATAGAGTGATATTTTGGTGAATGTTTTTAGATTTTTAGATGCTTTTTCATGTATACGAAATATTTTTAAAATCAAAATTGGATAACGTTCTTCATCAGTTGCTATGAATATTTTTCAAGTTATTAAATATTCTCCCCATCATCATCATCGTATGGATGAATCATAATTTAACTAATTCCCACCTATTGGACATACACATTTTTGTAATTTTTCCATTTTACAAAAATTCAACACTGATTTCATTTCATAGACATGGCATGTTTATCTTAAAATGTATGATATATTTTCAGGGCATTGATACACATTGCTACTTGACCCTCAAGAAAAGCTGTAGCAAATCTTACACAACTCCAGAGCAAGATTTGCCAACTCTGTTGATAATTATTATTTTATATTGCCAATTTAATCAGTGGAAGATACTGTCTAATCTTTATTTTGCATTTATTTGATAATTAAGGGCACACTTTAGTTTATATAATTCCCAGTGCTTTCATCAGGGAAAGACTTACTTGACTGAAACTCTGGGCCTTTCAGATCTTCTGCTTGGAGTGCACTAATTTCTTCTTCAGAAAACTGTTAACCTTTAACTCATTGTAAGACTCTCTTCCGCTTCCTACCAAATGCACTGTCTGATGGTCTCTGCCCCTGATTATCTCCTTACTGTGGGAATCAGTGGAGAATATGAACAGTTAGTTCAATATATATGGTGGGATGATATAGTTTGCATATACTCTGTCTCTCCAGATGGAGACAGTGCCTTCTTGTGACTGAATTTCTGTCTTCCTGTAGTATCTCACTCTGCTCTGCGTGGGTTCTGATCCATAAATATTTGTGGGTAAATGCTAAGAAAAAGCATAATGGCACATGGGTGGGTAATTCTTGATTCATGAATGACTCAGTGGTAGATACTTGCACTAGCTGTATTAAGTAATCGTGGACCGAAGTAATTTCGAATGCCACTCAGGATCTCATTTTAGATTGTAATCTGACACCAACTTTTTTTTCAACTTTTATAACATAGGTTAGTAATATAGGACATTCTGATTTGAAGAATTCCAATTGCTTTATCTCTCTGTGAAATTTCTTTTCCCTCAAGCCAAAGGACTAATGTCCACTTGACATGTGGCATGTTATTTTTCTTAATTTGAGGTTTTTTTTCATCTTCCTGTTACATGTGTGCTAATGTCTTGTCAAGCTAGTCTGACAATGAACATTGTATCTTCATGTTCTCCTTCTCATGTGACAGGGAGAGGACAAATGAAAAGACCATTAACAGAGCATTCCACTGTGTCATTGGGGGGACATGGGGAAGAGGGCAGCCCTTGCTGACATGGTCTTGTGTCCCGTGGTTTTAGAGTAAGTGCTTGAAAAATCTTTCAGAGGTCTCAGGTGAATTGGCTTTACAGTGATTTCTCTCTACATTGGCATCACTCTCATATTGGCTTACTTTATCTGTGGCCTGTTGCTCACTTGTACCCTTGTCTTGAAGGAAAAGGAACCAGAGCCTGTCAAGCATTTGTCCTACCATGTAACACCTTCTACATTTATTCTGGGCTGCTGAACCCAGAAGTAATTTTAGGATTATTCTGCCACATAGCTCCCTGTGGCCCCCTTCAGTGACTAGAATGCTTACAAGAGCTGAGACCTATTTGCATCAATATTATCAGGTGGTGCTTGAATCTAGTCTACAGCTGAACATGCATTGTCACTGCTCTTCCCATTTTATAAATAGTATCTATGTCTCAAACAAATAGATGCCCATCTACTTCCAGGAATAGTGAGGTTTGGGTTTATAATTATTGTTTTCAAATAAAGCCAAGGCATACCTGAACAGGTGTTCTCTCCCTGAATTACTTAATTAAAATAGCTCCCTGAAGGCTGTCTAAATACCAGAGGAAGAGAGTGAAGCACAGAGTTTTAATTTTGAGTAACTCCCTTATTAAAATGGAAGGAAATACAATCTGGCCTACTTCCATTTAGGGGACTGCATTAAAAATCTATCAGCAAAGGATGATGTTCTTTAATAAAGCAGTGTTTCCAGAGTGTGGGGTAAAGACCACCTACATCAGGATGATTTGGGGAACTTATAAAACATTCAGGTTCTTGGCTTCATCCAAGACCTACTGAACTCTCTGAGAGTAGACCCTGGAACCTGCATTTTAACACCCACAACCCTAGATAATTTCCAGGTACACCAAAATTTGAGAATCAACACAGGGATTAATGATATATTGGGGGGTGAGGGACTCCAAATGTGATGTGGTCTTTTGAAAATTCCAAGTGTCAGAATATTGTTTAATGTCTGCCTCTTCCATTAAACTGTGAAGTCTTTGAAGACAGTGACCAGTGAGCCCACTCCCATATCCCCAGAACCCAGCATGGAGCCTGGCTCATCCCATACCTACTGGATCAGAAACTCAGGGGGTCAGGCTCACCGACCTTTATTTTAAAAGTCATACAGGTTCGCCTGACACATGCTATAGTTGCAATAGCATAAGAGAACCTTTCTAGAAAAGCTATTTTCTTCTTAAGAGTAGCAACTTTTTTTCCTCTTTCCACTTCAAATCGGATATTCTTTGGTCTATATGCTACCATGTATCTTTTAAGATCAGGATATATTAAATCTCTGGCATGATTTCAAGAAAAGGAAATATTATCCCCATTTTATGGCAGAGGAAGGTGAGGTTCATGGGATGTAAGTGACTTGTGAAGTCATGCAGCTGATAAGGGACAGATCTGGAGTTTAATTCAAGATCTCTTAGACACTAATGCCCATGTTATTCTTTGTTCTTCTACCAGTTCCTCAGGTCCTGGGCTTTGTTTCCCTGGGATACATGAAGATTCTTCTGAGAGTTAAGGGAGGAAATTACATGGTCTTGATCTTTTCATGCATCACTAGCAACAGCATCTGGAGGACATCTACCCTGTGGGGCCTCAACTCTAATTATTTCCCTGAACACACCATCTAGAAATGGCTTACAGGGATTCACCAGACTAACAGGCTGGAGAGGCAACCTGATTATTGCGGGACTGTCTCCCTTTGCATCCACCAAATAGTCTTTTAAAACCATGTTTTTTCTTATTCTGTTTCAATAACCAAAATAAATCATATTTAATGGACTGGAGGAAACCAGAGTAACTTAATGGAAGAAAACTCATTGGGACTAAATCAATATTTATGCTGAAGGCTGATTTGTGCTTTTTTAAAAATCAGGGTTATTTGGGAGGTCATTCTTGTTTGGTCTGGAGCAAAGTAGGCAATATCATCCATCCATCCATCCATTCATTCATTCTTTCACCTTCAGTGCCCAGTTGGAACTCAACTCACAGTTGTATGAATCCAAATGAACAATAGGCAATGCAAATATGGCAAGATGAGTGCCATGACAAGCAAAGGCAAGAAGCTGTAGAAATACATAAGAGGGCAAGCCAATCAGGTTTGGGGGTTGAAGAAGGTTTCCCATAGGAAGTAGTATCTAGGCTGGGACCCAAAGATTTTTATAGGCACTACCAGCTATGGAATGGGCCATCAGAGAAATACAGGGAGGAAGAAAGTGTTTCTCAGCAGAAGGAATTACATGTGAGGAGTGTTCAAGCAGAGTCAGGCCATCGAGGTCTTGTAACTGTTCCCCAACCTATCCCTACTCTTGGGGGAACCCAAACCAAGACAGAGATAGAACATAGACTTTACTCCAGGCATTCAGAGTCTTGGCATTCTTATTATTCTGATTCATCACCATCATCAATATCATCACCAGTATTATGTTAATATGAGAACCATTGAGATCACAAGCAACATTAATGTAACTATGTATTCAGAGAGGAGAGAATAGAAAATCCTGTTCCCCTCTTCTTAAATATATCTGAGGTTCACATCTGATGGCTCCAACTAAAGAAAATAAAGTAGGGCACCTGGGTGGCTCAGTCGGTTAAGCCTCCGACTTCGGCTCAGTCAGATCTCATGTTCGTGGGTTCCAGCCCTGTGTCAGACTCTGTTCTGACAGCTAACTCAGAGCCTGGAGCCTGCTTCTGGTTCTTTGTCTCCTTCTCTCTCTGCCCCTCCCCCTCTCATGCTCTGTCTCTCTGTATCAAAAATAAATAAAACATTAAAAAACATTAAAAAATAAAGTATAGTTTGTTCAGGGGTAAAAAATGAGAAGTACCTCACCTGAAGAATATTTAAAGAATCAAAAGGTTTATTCAATCCTCAGTTGCTATTATTGAAGGAGGGCTTCCATGACAGCCAATTGAAGGTGGTCCATGAAACTGTCACAGCATCTTTTAAACTCTAAGTTTCACTGGGTCAAGGATTAAGCTTATCCTGCTTAATACTTCTTCCCCCACCACATTGCCTTGTACATTATAGGAACTTAACAGATATTTATCAAATGAATGAATGGCTGGGACACAGATAGTTCCATGTTAATTGCAGGACTTTTCCAGGCTCTGTATTATTCCCACCATTTCCAAAGGTAGTGGTTGTCCCTCTCAACCAGAGATGCAGCCCTTTTGAAAGGTTCAAAGCACATCACATCATTATGATTGGCTTCCAAGGTATATTTGCAGACAAATCCTTTAAGAAATTTTACCTGCAGAGAAGATGCAGTGACTAATGGCTCTACAGTATAGCTTGGGGACTTTCACAAGCTGCTTTATGCATCATGAACCAAAATATATCATTGGAACCAAAGATGAGAAAATGACACTACATTTTTCAGATACAAAGGCCTGGGAATTGACCCCTCTGCCTAATCTACTGCTAAGTGCCCTGAGCTTGCACAAGAGGAAGGTGGATATAAGTGAAGATTTTAATCACAGGGTTCAAAGCACCCCAAGAAGTTTTCTGAATTTCTTGAGCATCAGAGCATTCTACCAAGGGACTTTGGAGACTCTCTGGCTCAACATCTTCATTTTTTATATAGGTCAACTTGAATCCTGAAAACTAAAGTGTCTTTTCCCATTGAAGCATCCTATTAGTGGTGGAGCTGGTATCTCTATTCAAAGACCTGCTTTTTTTCCCCACCATGCTCTATTTCTCTGTTATTCTTCTTCTCCATCTTTGTTAAGCTAAGTATTAATCTTTCTCTAAAAATCAAAGATGGGTAAAAACATTAAACTGTCTTTCTTTAAACTGTCTTTCTTTAACTTCCCCTTCCAGAATCATGTCCTTTGCAGTCACTTCTTTTCATACACAGCCTATAGTGGATTTTCCCCCCATTATCTCCCCTTTGGGTTTTCTCTTTAGCCAAAAAGGCTTATTTAACTTATAATGATCATTTACATATTGATATTCTGGCAGCTGACAGTAAAATAACAGATGTAGGAAAATCAAGTGGAGGAAGGCACTCAAGATCTGGACTTACAAAGAATAAGAAAAGACTCAGCTTCCATGACTTCTTGTTCATTTTTCTAATTAATGCATTTAGATACATAAAATACGATGCTCATCTCAAGCAGCTGCTCATTTATGAGGTTTTTGGCACCAGCCACCAAAACTTGAGGTTTTGAAAATCAAATGATTGGCTCTTCTTTTTAATCTCATATTTTCATATTCATCATATGAATGCTTATTTATAACTAGGTCTAGGTTGCAGGCTAAGTGACCTGAAGACTAGAAAACTTCTTCTTCACGTCATATTATATTTCCATTAGCTTATTAAATAGTCTAGAATCAGACACGTAATCTTTTTCATGAAAGTGTTTGTCCCAGGAACCTCCTATAAGAGGTCATCAGCTAGTAAATGAACAGGTTAGTTTACTAGGAAACAATTTTTTCCTTGGAAATTTGAAAATATAATTTCTTCCATAAATGGAAAGAAAGAGGTAGTTTTGATACATGGATTTTCAGAACATAAATCATATGTTACAGTGAAGGAAGTAGCCAATATGAGGAACAGTGGTGGGGAGAGTGAGAAGTAAAAGGATACTTATTAGGGTACCTCAATAAAACATACACCTTGTCTCATTTTGCATAGGGACAGACGAGATAGGGGAAAAAACTATCAATCTTTGAAACTTCCATTTCAATCATCTATTTTATTTTATTTTTTTACCAAATACTTACTATGTACAGGTTGGGTGGGCAAGATTTGGGAAGAAGAGAGAGAGACGCACAATGTTTGGTCGCTATCTTGTTAAATTCATATAGAGATGGAGAAACACATGACTAAAGGATGCAAAATTAGACAGAGTTAGACGTATTCTGCAATAGAGGAGCATGTTTAAAGTGAGGGCATGAAGAGGAAGAATTTATAAATTTGATAAACTCCAACAGTGCCAGCTCTGTTTCAGAGGCATCTCTGTGTTACCTCTCAGACTCTACTTTCAAGGTTAGGAAAAAGGATGTCCTTCCTTTAGAGACAATGTAGACTGAGAAGTTAATTGCCCTCAAACGAATTTCAGGATTGAGGATAACTAGGTGTTTCTGTGTCAGTCCTGCTAAGAGAGGTGCTGTCTTGAATGAAAACATTCTCAACTTCTCTTCTTTGTACTATCTCATCACTGACTCCCTTTATAAGATCCTCCAAAGAAGGTTTTGTGAGCTCCATTATTCCCTGTCTCCTCAATTAATTGCACTCTCTTTTGATTTCAGCCTGTTGGTAGGAAGGGAAACTATAGCTTTTCTATATTAGCCTAAAATGCAAACAGTGGGCAAATAAACAATTCTGGTATAACTAAAGTTAAGATAGATTTCAGAATCCAGGTTTTTAACTCTTTTACTATACTCTCTTCCAAAGGAGTCCCAGATGGAAACATCTGGTCCCAGAAGTCTTCAGCTGGGTTTTAATGATGGCAACATACTCTGAAAAAACAAACAACTCTCTGCTCCACCATTAACCCTTACCTCAACCCACTGCTTTAGCTTTATTTTAGCATCTTGAGTCCTCATGAAAATGTCAAGGTCAAGCAGAGTTGAGAGGGAGCGCTTATCTTAGCTTTCTAAGGCCCAGTATTAGTATGAGAACTCTTCATTTGGATCAAAAGTCCTCTAAGAACTGTTTCTAAGTGTGTTTCTAAGAAAAAATAGTTGCTTATACTGAGTTATGACAGTGTGGGGCAGGGTACAAGCATTGTCTCTGTAGAATAACACTTAGTGTTTCTCTTTTAGGGTATCTTTTGACTTAGTGTCTCATTTAGATGTTTTATTTTGTCCAGATAGATCTAAGGAATTGGCATTGATTTTCTGAGCATTGGGCCCACAGTTTCTAGAGTGTGGTTTTCCATCTCATAGGTAGTTCCAAATATCACAGTTGGAGATGAACACATTGGTCCCTATTCTATTCATTAGTGGGAAAATAAATTTCAATTTAGGAAGGGAGAAATTTAACTCTGGTACATCCAAGGATGTTAGGTAAGGTCTTCCTTGAGAGTTGAGAATGTTGTTATGCTTCATAAAAGATGAGACATAAAAATAAATCTTGCTGTAATGCCATGGAAAAGCTTGTTTCTCATATGTGCTTTGGAATAGAACTTTGGTTTAGTTTGAACACAAATTCAACCTTGATATTTGAAATATTAACATTTTATACTCAAATCTGCTAACAAATCACAAATCATACTGATAAATATTCATGGATTATGCTCTTTTGCTTCTTAGGAAACTATGAAGACTAGAAAAAAACTTTATGGGGTCAGAACTTGGGATGAGGTGGGAGATAAGATTGAATATCAGCAGAGTTAAGCTGGCAATAAATTTGAATTTCCATTTGTGGAGCTTGGTTACAAAATAACTTTAAGCACTTTCAGAGATGAATGATGCTGGGAAAAGGTGAAGCCAAACTTTCTGGCTCTGATCCAAGCACGTATAGGCTGGGATTCTGGAGGATCAATAGTAGTGGGGCCTCATATAATACCCTGCCCTGCATTTTGTAGAATGCTTTACAATTTTCCAATTACTTGCCCATTTTTTTTGTTACCAGATCCTGTGAGATGTATTATTATCCCAATTTCCAAAATAAAGAGACTGATGTTCTTTGATTTTAAAAGATTTGCCCATGTTTATAAGACTAATAACTAAAAAAAAAAAAAAAAGAAACCTGGACCTTAGAACTATTGACTATTGACTACTTACTGGTCCAAGATTAATTTAGGATTCAGATTAAGATACCTTTTCCTCTGGCAGGCCTTTCTGTCCACTTAAGTCTGGATAAGGTAAGCATCTCTGGGGTACAAAAAGTACACTATAAAAGCCTAGCTCTCATCACATTGACTTGTAATGAATTATTTCCGTGACTATATTTTCTACTGGAATAGGAGCTCCCTAAGAGAAGTGGCTTGTTTACCACTGAAACAACACATGGGGACTGGCGCACATAGTAAATGTTCTTTAAGCCTTTGTGAAGAGAATTGAATTCCAACGCTTATTTTGCCAAAACAAGGAAGACAGTAAAAGCTTGACTTTTAGGTTGACACACTCCAAATCTGGATAGAATAGATGTCTTCCAAGAAGAGCTAGTTACTGGTGCTGTTCTCTTAAATATCTTATTGCAAATACCCAAGAAAGAAGACTCAAAAATTCTTTTTAACACTGACCATGTTCTGCTTTGGGAACTGACCTTGTTTCATTTTTATTTGAAGGGTATTTCTGCCAAGTTGCTAATTAAAGCTGGTAAAGAAATGAGAGATCGCCAAAGTTCTCTGAACCTTTTCTGCTTTTCACTCGCCAATGCCCACAACTCTGCAGAAGACGAATGTGTATATTTAACTCGCTAGAAAGGCTATATCTGTTCCCCAAACCACCCATTCTCTGCCAGGCAGATAATTGTGATGATGAGGTTGGCAGAGGTGCCAGATGATGTCTTATCATCCCAGATGGAAAAGGAGTGAATATTAAGCTAAGATAAACAATGAAAAGATCCATTTAAAACCCATAACCTGTGCAATTCAAAATTGGAAATGGGACTTAGGACCCCACTCCCCTTTGGAATCTTGTAAGTTCTACCCCCATTTCTGTGAGATTCTCCAATGCGACCAGCACAGCAAGAGTTGGCTGGACTCCTAAGTACAATGCATAGTCCATCTGTTTGGTGAAAGCTTGGAGAATGAGTTGTGTGTATAGGACAGGTTCCAGTTGAATTTGAATTGCCTAAATAATTTGAAGATGTGGTTGTAAGTTCTGAATTCAATGAGCCTCAAGAGTTAAGGAGTCCCACTGTGGGCTATCCCCAGCCCAAATTTTTCAGTCTACACATGACAGAAATATCTTTAGAAAGATATACTTTGCTCTAAGACTGATAAATCTAGTTTAGCATGATTTCTGGATTATAGTAGGTATTTAACAACTATTTCTTTAATAATAGTAGCATGTCTTTAGTACTTCTATGCATCAGGTAATAGGCTAAGTACTTTCCTTCCTTTCTTCTCTTCCTCTCTTCTCCTCTTTCTCCCATCCAATCCTCCCTTCCTCTGCTCTTCCTCCTTCCTACCTTATTTCCCACAAATTTTCATTGAGTTTACTCTACTATCAAGTACTTTTCTAAGAGCTCAGGCTATAGTAGTGAACAAGTAACATTATACACCTTAAATTCTAGTTGTATAATTCTATAGTAATAATAATCAGTTAAACAAATAACTTCAGACAGTGACCCAATAAGGAAGTACTACTTTGAGCATACAGGGAAAACTTCTCTTTGGGAGATGTGTTTGAACTGACCTTCTTTTAATGGGGACAGCTTTCCAGGCAGATGAGTATTCCAAGATAATGTCCCATATGAACCAGACTTGTTTGTGAAATTAAAAAAAGAACATCTCTGGAGCAAGATGCATAATGGGATAGAGTAGTTCATGTATGAGGTTGGAGAGGAAAGCAGATGGCAGATCATACAGAGAAATTGTGAATAAGATTTATCTTCTTTAACCAACACAATAACCCTGGGATATAGGTGTTATTTGTAAGCCCTGTTTTTAGATAAGAAAAGTGAGATTTATAGAAGTGGTATAAGAGTCACATCACTGGGTAGTCACAGAGTCCATATTTGGATGAAGGCAGCCAGACTCCAGAAATCACTCCACTAGCCCAACATAAATCCAGACATAATCAATAGCACCTTAGAATCACTTCCTTTCACACCACTCATCCTCCCATAGTCCCATCCCCAACACAGAATACCAGGTAATAGCAGGGATGTGAGAGTTGGAATCAAAAAGCCTTAGTTTAAGAAAGCTCTGCGTTGACTGGTTATTGACCTGGGAAAGTCATCAAATTCCTTAGTGCTTCAGATTTCTCTTCTGTAAAGTGACACTACTATTACTACTTTCTTCCTACCTCTTAGAGAGTTGTGAGACTAAAATGATACACTTGCTCATGATAAGTGTTCAATGAATTTTTAACTACAAAGCACACCAAAGCAATCCTCTAATACAGAGCCTCAATTGACACAGCCAGTCTCTCCTTTCTTTCTTTCCACACTGCTAACTGGGCTGTAGAGCACTACTACTACCACCCAAACCTTCTGAACCAGGCTCTGCAGCTGGAGTCAGAAAGGTACATTGTAACATATTCCCTGACTCTGATGTAAACCAAGAGTTTAGGACCATAGAAATCGACCATAAGCCAAGATTCAAGAGAATCTTGGTAGATATCTCTATCAACATTGGAAATTGAAACTATATTTGCAAATATACACAATGTTGGGATTAAGTGGGATTTTGGATTTTTTAATGCTACTTTAATGGTATTATAGCCAGAGTTTTTGTAGTACATGAATCCTTCCCTGCTACTGCCCATTTTTCATAATTTCCTGCCCACAATGTTCTTGTGTAAACTATATGTGAAGAATAACAGTCAAATGATATTTAAAGTACAATGTGTAATAACTCTCAGTGCATAACCATGGTAAAGGCTAATCTGATTCACCTGTTTACATTCAAGTTCTAACATTTAACTAAAAGGTTGACATCTCAATTTGATTCTTCAATAAGCATTTCAAATTTAATATGTATAAAACCAAAGTCATTATCGTTCCTCTAAATCTGCTCCTTCAGTAACATTTCTCATTGAGGAAAAAACAGATCTATCCTCCCAACTGCTCAGACTTGCAGGGATTAATTTCTCTTCTATATCCTCATGGATGATAGCAGCAATTCATGTTTATTTTATCTTCAGAACATATCCAAGGTGTGAATTCCCAACAACCCTGCTGCCACCACCCTGAACTAAACTATCATCATCTTTGGTCTGAGGTTTTGCAAGAGCCACCTGACTGGTTCCTTTGTTTCTGCCTTCACAGTTCCAAAAGTCTATTCTCAACAGAGCAGCCAGAAAACCCTTTAGAAACCAAAGTCAAGATACAGGCTTCTCCCACTCTCTAAAAGTAGAGAATCCCTATGAAACCTTTAATAAGGCAAAAAAGTGTAAAGCAAAAAGTATATCCCACTTTCCAAATGTTCACACTAACTAGGTGGCTTTGCTTTTAGGAAAGACCTACATTCATACAATAGCAGCTTTTCTCGTAAAAGCAAAAATTATTTTCAGATTTCTTTCAGTTAGCTAAAATCAGTTACTAAGATAAGTCTTTCCTAAAAGAGAACTGGTGTGACTCAAACTTTTGGAAAGCAGGGTTACCTGTATCTACAGTAGGCTGATTAATACCCCCAATATGTTCATGTCCTAATCCTCAAAACCTATGCTATTGTCATGTATAGTAAAAAGAGATATTACAGATATGAATTCATTAAGGATTTTGAGCTGAAGAGATATTCTTGGATTTTTTGAGGGGGTCTGATGTAACTACAACTGACTGGAACAGTCACAGTCCGGGAAGAAGGCAACATGATACTATAAACAGAGACTGGAGCCATAAGCTTTGAAAATGAAGGAAGGGGCCACAAGCAAAGGCATACCAGGGACTACTAACCCTTGAAAAAAGATAGGACACAGATTCTCTCCTCACAAACTCCAAAAGAAACCATCCTTGCCAATAACTTGACCTCAGTCTAGTAAAACTGATTTTGGAATTCTGACTTCCGGAATTGTAAAAGAATAAATTTGCTGTTTAAAGCTGTTAAATTTGTACTAATTTGTAACAGCAGTAATAGGACACTAATATACCTCTTCTTTATTCCTTCTAATCCCGAGTAAAATCAAAAGTCAACACAGTGACCTACAAGCCCTCAAGCAATCCGCTTTCCACCATCCACCTTATAACTCTGACCTTATCTCCTATCATTCTTCCTTTTGCTCATTGGGCTCCAGTTACTTGGCCTCCTTACTTCTCCTCAGATACCCAGGCATGCCCCCTGCTCGTTGCCTTTTCTCCTTTCCATACCTGGAGCACCTCTCCCCACCTCCACCCCAAAGAGTCACATGATTGGATTTTTGCTTTCTTGGATGTTGTTCAATTATCACCTTCCCATTGAGGGCTTTCTGACCATTCTATCGAAATTAGAGTTCTTTTCACCCCTCCATTCCTTGTTCCACTTGGGTGCTTTAATGTTTTCCAAAGTATTTATCACCATCTGAATAACTCTAGGTTTTACTTATTAAAAGAAGATAAGATCTATTTTTCTGTGCTTTGTACATGGCTAATGCCTGCCACCCACCATGATGTTTGCACATAGTAGGTGCTTGAAATAGTTTTGTTAATTAGAAGGAACTAAAATGAATAAAATTCTAGGCAAGCAGAATGTCCAGCATGATTTGGGATGCAGGCAGAGAGTGATGGCTAGGCTCCAAGAAGAACTCTGACTCAGCTAAGTGAAAGCTTTATGAAGTTTAAGAAGAGGAGAGGCAGCTGACAAGTCCTGCCAAGGAAAGTCCTCATTTGACTTACTAACCAAGCTTTGTGTAGCAGAAGGCATGGAGAGAGGAGCAGAACATGGATTAAGCTCTCTAATTCATTAACATTCATGGCACAATTGCTTCTTGATTTTTGACCAATTATGTTAGCAATTCTCCCCCTTCCCTTGAAAAGAGACCTGGAAAGGGAGTGTATAGAAAAGGGAGTGTAAATTTTATTTTCCCTCTATTGGGTTGTTTTTAAATTCTTTAGAAAGTCTCAGGGAAATGATTTAATGAGGAACCCACAAATTTCCAGACTTTTAATGACACAGGATGATCTGTGAGCAATGTTCAGCTTCCTTTTCAGCATAAGGACGTATTCTATGCAAATTAAAATCTTTTCAGCAGTCATCCATTAGTAATGGCATGTTAGACTCCATTACACACACACATCACACTGTACAGTGCAAGAGAAATTGATACCTTTGGGACCCAAACCATGGATAGGATCCAAGCAAAAAGCCTGGCTGGAGCGGATGCGGGGATGGCACATAGTCCAGCTTATCTGTCAGTTCTAAAGTAGTTGCCTGAAGCTCTAAGGTCTCATCTAGAAAGAATAGGAGAAAGTGCTGTTATGCTAAATTAGTGATGCTGGCTGTGGGCATTGGAAAGCACCACATATCATAATCTTGCTTGCTTTGTGTTAGAGAAAGCATTTGAGAGATCATGATTTGCAAAACAAACTAATGGAGACCACTGTGTTTTTTACATCCCTTTCTCTTCCATGGGTTTCCACTCTTGACTAATATCCTATTAAGAGAGAAAGCAAGTTAGAATGAAGTTAATGGATCTGGTTGAACTTCTACAGTTAACGTATGAAAGGGCAAAAAGTCCCAAGGTTTAAACCAACTCTGGTTATCATTAGTGACTGCATGTGACATAATGAAGGATGGGCACTTAGAGAACAGGACTTTGTTTGGAGCTTCCTGAATGAACAAAAACCTATTTTCCTTATCCTGATCTATCATTTCTCACCACATGTGCTATTTATCAGAAAATTGGTTCGCTAGTCACCAAATATGTGATGGTTACTGATAAGATAAGAAGACAAAACTGAAAGGAAAAAGGAAATCAGGCATCCAAAAAAGCACCCTGCTACTAATCTTCATTATTATAGTCAATTGCCCAATCCATTCTGCTCTTGAAGTTGGCTTTGAGTCAGCCTCCTTTGGAGACCTGCTGATTGTGTTTCAAATATGGATTTGACATGTAGCAGATGAAGATTTTTCAAAACACATGTTCAGCAAAGAGGGAGGTCACAGCTTAAGTGAAATCAACACAGGTTCTTGGCCTGGCTTAGATTCGAGGACCTAGTGCATAAAATCTCCCTGGAGAGTTGTGCAGATACACCTCAGGAACAACCTTATATTTTCTCACCAACCTCTAGGTCTTAAGAGATCTTCTTTCATGGGGACTTTTCTTCAGGTGATCCCATGATCTGTCAGGATTTTGGTCTTTTCTGGCAATTTTCAAGGATGTTTCCATCATCCTCTCTCATCATTTCCCTGCCCTGAAATTATCTTGTGGATAATCCTGGCAGCTGATCTTACACAATGTTGCTCTGAGTAGTCACGGAGCTTCTGGTGGTAGAATATTTTCCTGCAGCTTTTACTCCTGATGGTGGAGAGTGTGTGTGCCAGGTGACCAGGCAGAACAGATGGCCTCACTTTTTATCTGGTTCCTATTTAAAATCAGGTTCTTCTCTTCCTATGTCATGTATGTCAAAAGTTACTCCTCGTAAGCAATATTTACTAACATTAATTATTCCTAAAGTCAGATTTACCCTGAAAGAAAATTTAGATGTTATAAATTTTTAAAAATATATTTATTTATAATTAAAAATATACATGGTGAAGTAATTTTCAAAAACATACAAAAAGCACAAAATAGAAGATAAAGGTCTCTTCTCTCTCTACTTCTCCTAAAGGACACTGATAAGCTCTTATTTATCTATACTGAAATGCATCTCTACTTATTTCTATATCCTTCTGTCCTTTTTCTGATTCTGAGAATTGGAGTAATACTCTGTGTACTTTTCTACAATCAGCCTTTTATTTTTAATAATAATTAATCTTTGCTGTGCAGAAGCTTTTTATTTTTATGGAGTCTCAAAAGTTTATTTTTGCTTTTGTTTCTCATGCCTCAGGAGACATAACTAGAAAGAAGTTGTAGCAGATGTCAGAGAGGTTACTTCCTGTGTTCTCCTTGAGGATTTTTATGGTTTGAAGTTTCACATTTAGCTCTGTAATCCATTTTGAATTTATTTTTGTGTATGGTATAAGAAAGTGGTCCAGTTTTATCCTTTTGCAAGTTGCCACCCAGTTTTCCCAACATCATTTGTTGAAGAGATTGTCTCTTTCCCACTGGATATTCTTTCCTGCTTTCAGATTAATTGACCAGATAGTCGTGGGTTCATTTCTGGGTTTTCCATTGTGTTCTATTGATCTATGCATCTATTTTTGTGCCAGTACCATACTGTTCTGATCACAATAGCTTTGCAATATGACTTGAAGTCTGGAATTGTGAAGTCCAGTTTTCCTTTTCTTTTTTGAGGTTACTTTGGCTATTCAGAGTCCTTAGTGGTTCTATACAAACTTTAGGATTGTTTTCTCTAGCTCTGTGAAGATCCTGTTGGTATTTTGGTAGGGATTGCATTAAATGTGTAGATTGCTTTGAGTGGTATAAATATTTTAACAACATTTGTTCTACTCATGAGCATGGAATGTTTTTCCATTTCTTTGCATCATCTTCTAGTTTTTTCATCTGTGCTTTATAGTTTTCAGAGTATAAGTCTTTCACATCTTTGGTTAAGTTTTTTTCCTAGTTATATTATTATTTTTAGTGCAATGGTAAGTGGGATTGATTCCTCAATTTCTCTTTCTATTGCTTCATTATTGGTGTAGCTTCTGCACAGTAAAGGAAACAATCAGCAAAACTAAAAGTCAACCTATTGAATGGAAGAAGATATTTGCAAATGACATATCTGATAAAGGGCTAGTCAAAATATATAAAGAACTTATAAAACTCAACACACATAAAATGAATTATCAATTAAAAATGAGAAGAGATGAATAGACATTTCTCTAAAAAAGACATATAGATGGACAACAGACACATGAAAAGATGCTCAACATCACTGATTATGAGGGAAATACAAATCAAAACTACTATGAGGAGATATTATCTCCTACCTGTCAGAATGGCTAAAATCAACAAGTAGGAAACAACAGGTGTTAGTGAAAATGTGAGAAAGGGGAACCCTCTTACCCTGTTGGTGGGAATTCAAACTGGTGCAGCCACTCTGGAAAACAATATAAAGGCTCCTCAGAAAGTTAAAAATAGAACTACCCTATGATCTAGCAATCTCACTATTAGATATTTATCTAGAGAACACAAAAATGCTAATTTAAAGGGATATGTGCCCCTCCCCAATATTTATAGCAGCATATATACAAGAGCTAAAATATGGAAATAGCCCAACTCTCCATTGCTTCATAATTGAATTAAAAAAACCATGTGGTATATACATATATATGCAATGGAATATTATTCAGCCATAAAGAAGGATGAAAATTTGCCATTTGCAATGATATGGATAGAGCTAGAAAGTATGATGCTAAGCTAAAAACGTCAGAGAAAGACAAATACCATATGATTTCATTCACATGTGGAATTTAAGAAAGAAAACAAATGAGCAAAGGGACAATAAAAAGGGGGGGTTCAAGAAAAAACCTCATAACTACAGAGAATAAACTGATGGTTACCAGAGGGGAGGTGGCT
>NC_043705.1:98188329-98211950 GCF_006229205.1 Suricata suricatta | reverse complement strand
GACTATTGAATGCTGAAAATGAACTGAGGGTTGAAGGGGAAGGGGGAGGGGGGAAAAGAGGTGGTGGTGATGGAGGAGGGCACTTGTGGGGAAGAGCACTGGGTGTTGTATGGAAACCAATCTGACAATAAAGTATTTAAAAAATAAAAAAATAAAAAAATAATTTATCTCAGAGATAGTGTCATATAAGCAATATAACCTTATACTCTAGTCATTTTATTAACAACATGGTATTCCATCACATAAATGTACCACAATTTAATTCATTAGGCTCTTAGAGGTGCACATCTGGGTTACTTCTAGTAACTATCATTATTTTTTGCTACGAGGAACATCTGAGGTATGAACATCCCTGTACGTGGCCCACTGCTGCACATATCTAATAGTTTTTAAAAGACTTTGCTCTCCTATACTTGTTTAGTATCTTACCCTCTTTTATTTTCTTCATAGCATTTGGTGTTTTCTAAGCTAACTCATTTATTTCTACTTACATCCTCTTCTACTCATTTATTTCTACTTACATCCTCTTCCCTTCGATTAGAATATTGAGGTGTCAGAAGAAGAGGCAGTGTGGTCTTATTCATCTCTTTATTTCTAGCACTCAGAATAGTGCATGAACACAGTGGGTGCTCAATAAATATCTGTTGAATTAAAAAACAATGAGCCACAACATCTCCCATAGAATGACATTGTCTGCATGTGACAGAAAACTATAATGCAAATTGACATAAACAAAAAGAAAATTGGTTATCTCACAAAACTGGAAGTCTAGCAATATGACAGGTTTCAGGCAGTTTTGATCAGTGCCTTAATACAGTTACTGAGGACTCAAATTCTTTCCATCTTTTTGTTCTGTCATTTTCAGCATAGGCTTTATTTTATGGATGGTTATGTGATCAAAGATGGCTGTAGGATTTGTGGAGCCCATCTCCAGATGTGTTAATGTTCAAAAGAAAAAGATGAACTAGCCCTTTCTGCATTTCTTTCCTAGAAATAATAAATCCTTTAGAAGTCCTCACAGGTCTACCAGCTGTCTTCCAGCATTTTATTAGCCAGACTGGTCATGTGCACATTTCAGAGTCAGTCACAAGCACAGGATATAGAATTACCTGGCTTGGTTTAGATTAATCATCTGGAGTGGAAGTGAGATAGTGGAGTCATCCATAAATGTCCACAAGACATGAGCTCTGGAGTCAAGTTAACAGTCCTGGTACTCTGGGGTTCTAACCCTGACCGTGGGTAAGGCAGTAGTCAGTTATACAATATAAATGGGACCAAAATAGGAGGCAGAAGGTTGGAACTACTAGGGATTTAAGGAAATAAACTGTTCTATAATCATAGAAGAGATTTTCTGTGATAGAGACAGAGATACATATCTTCAGACTATATTTCTTCAGGAGATAACTTTCTATGTCTGGGTTTAGATGTAGCTATGACTAAAGTTGGTGGCTAGTTTTAAGGTGAGGTGTGCATTTTTACTTGAACAGTAGCCCACAGATGATAGAGGCTGCAAAAGAATACTTTGAAAGGTGTGGGCATGATTTTTACTGTAGACTATAGTATCTCACGCAAAACCCAATATCATATTGGTTCATAACATATCACAGAACCAAACCATGTTCATCCTTTCCACTCCTACAAATTTAGTTGAAACCCCCTTCACCTCTTGCCTGGACCACTCCTGCCTGGTGGTGTGCCCTTGTCTCCTGCCTTCATCATTTATAAGTTTTCACATAGCAGACAAGCAGGCTTTTAAAAACAAAATCAGTTGGGACACTTGGATGGCTTAGTCAATTAAAGATATGACTCTCGTTTTCAGCTCAGATCATCATCTCATAGTTGGCCCCACTTCTGGGTCTGCACTGACAGTATGGAACCTGCTTGGGATTCTCTCTCTCCCCCTCTCTCTCTCTGTCCCTTGCTTTGAATGCATTTGCAGGCCTCCTCTCTCAATCAAAATAAATATAAATTTTACAAAACTCCACAAAATCAGTCATCATTCCTTGGCTCAAATCTTCACATAGCTTTCCACCTGCCTAAAAGTAGAATGCTCTCCCCTTCCTTATGCCCTGGACCTTTCCACCATGAGGTGATATGCCACTGCAACCCCTTCACAGCAGCACTCCAACCCCATGGATGCTGGCCTATCCCCTTGAACATGCCAAGCCATTTTACCATACGAAGATCTTTGCACAGGATTTCTAAGCTTGTCATATGGTCACCACCTTCAGATTATTCTGGTCTCACCTCTGACATCACATCCCTGAACACTGTAGTTAAAGTAACTCTACCCCAAGTCCTTGTAACTCTATCCCATGCTTTATTTTAATTTCCTCAACATGTTATCACTAAACAATGTCTTACATATTTATTTGTTTATTAATTAATTTTCGGTCTCTCCCAACAAGAAGGTAACCTCCTGGAAGATGGAGTTTTGTTTGGCACTTTATTCTCAGTACCTAGAACAATAGGTGGCTTAATTCATATTTGAATGTTTAATTAATATGTTAACAACAATGTCAAGATCTGTTCTTTTAACTCCATCAATGTAGTACTCTCATATCACAAGTCCCATATGAAAGTCCAGAGAAGAAACAACTTTGAGCAGGCGTGTTTGGTTTGGAGAACAGAAAGGAGTATGGGTATAGGCTTAAGGACCTTCTGCCAACTATTTAAAGCACTGTCATGTGTGAGAGCGGCTCTGAGGTCACGTCACTTCAGCAGGACCAGTAGGTAGGAATTAGCAGACATTGACTTAGACTTCTACAACCCACAGAAGTTAATCCCCAAATTGCCAGATCAATTTCTTCCTCTTGCGAAAGGAATAATTCTTTCTTGCAGAGATAGAGCTAAGTCAATCTGTTAATAAAGGGCCAGGAAAGAGAGGGCAATGGAAGAAAGGAGAGGAGACTTAGTGGGAGCAGAGGAGGAATTTGGGAAGGGGGATGATGGTGATGGAATAGTCGCATACTGAGAGAAAAGGGTGGGAGAAGAAAGGATTTTGTGATGTGTTTGTGCAGCTGAGTGAAGACTAGAATTCTTTTCTCATTATTTTTGAACAGTGATTATAGTTTTTGAATATTAACTCCCTCTGAGACAGCACCAACCAGGTCCCTGAATTATAATGGCTATGTTAAAAAAATAAAACTTTAAAACAATTGCCTGAAAATGGGAAACGCTACCTGATAATTAGTAGCTTGATGCTTGAAATTTAAGCAGAACCTCAAAGACAATTTGCAGGAGACAGAAATCTAGATTACCAACTCCTCAGACTCTGGCTTTACTCTAGTGTCAGGTAGGAGGAGCTTCTCAGGGGTAGGGCAGAGGGACCTTTGCATTTGCTCACAGTGGCTCCTGGATGAAAGTTGGTCAGTGTGGGACTAGAAATGGGCATAGTGAGAGGGTATTGATTGTCTTTGCTTTCCATCTAAACTTTCATCACTTGCAGAGTGGAAAAATGGAGGTGTCAGGGGACTGTCAGGAGATGAGGAGCTGGGACCAGTTCTGGCCAACATTGGGTGTATGACAGCGTATCAGCCGCCAACTTCTCTGTGCAATTGCCCCTGTTAACTGCCTGCAGGAGAGTCGTATTCTGTGTAGAGAAAAGGTGATCTGGTTGGGGAGCTACTTTGACCTCAGAAAAACTGAGCCCACGTGAGCAAGTAAACAGGTGGTGGTCCAGGCACAGTGAACTGGGAAGACAGGCACTGGACTGAGATGTGCATGTGTGAATTTGGGAGGTCCTTTCCCCCTCTGGGCCTCACTCTGTTTATTTTGAATAAAGGGGGCTGGACAAGTCACCCTGAAAGCCTCCTTACTCTGACCATCTATTTTACAAGCTTTAAGTTCAGAATGTTTTTGCCGTTGCATAATCCTCAGAAAGCTAAGGTTTAGAATAAAACTGGGATACAAAACTAAGGTAGAAGATGGCATCGATAAAGAAATGAAAAGAATTGAACCAAAAGACGCCAATTAGAGAATGGAAAATCATAAACATGGTTGGACAAAGTAACTTTACAAGTGGCCAGGACAGTAAATTCTCAGCAGACTCTTCTACTATGAGTATTTCTAAGATATGGAGAACTACAGATGAAAAAATCTCCTTTTTCCTCTCTACTCTTCATAGCTGGTTTGAAAATTGGATTTTCTTTAACATAGCTCTCCATGATATGTCTTTCCTATTTTGTCTCTCTACTATTACCCCTAATCTTTCATGGAGCAGGCCACTTTGGACTCTGCCTCACAAAGACTTTGCACTTTTCTCAGGTTGCCGTAACAAAATGTCACCCTGCGTGGCTTTAACAACAGAATTTTTCTCTCTCACAGTTCTGAAGTCCACAAGTCCAAGATCAGGGTGCTAGCAAGTTTGGTTTCTCCTGAGGCCTGTTTCCTTGGCTTGCAGATGCCTGCCTTCTTGCTGGGCTCTCACACGGCCTTTCCACTGGTGTCTCTTCTACTTCCTAGAGGGGCACTAATCAGATATGAATGGTGCCCTTCTAGGAAGTAGAAGAGACACCAGTGGAAAGTGTCTGATTAGTACCCCACCTTAATGACCTCATTTTAACTTAATCCTCTCTTTAAAGTTCCTATCTCCAGATACAGTAACATTCCAAGGTACTGGGGGTTAAGACTTCAACATAGGAATTTTGGGGACTCAGCTCAGCTCACAACACCATTTCACAGACTTTGCTCAAATGATTTCTTCTTGGAATGCTTTCTCTCCTTTCCTATCTTCCAAAATCTTATGCATCCTTTAATTCAATATTAAAAGCCCCTTCCTTCTTCCCTTTCCTTTATCACCCCTCCCTGTGTAACTGCCTTTTCTTTTAATCGCGGAAGTAACACTTGTACATGGTATAATAATAAAAGCACAAAAGTGCTAACATGTAAATGGTGGTACTCTTTAATACCCACAACCCCATGCAGAATGACCCCATGCAAGCAAACAATTAATACTAGTGTTTAAAGACTCTTGTCTGACCCACAATACCATTAAGGCACACTGTCTAGGGAGAAGCAGTAATTCTGACCAAGGGATGGACAAAGACATCCTAATCTGTTGCATATACTCTCATACAAGAACGTGCCCCATTCCTGACGACTAGGAGTGCTCCCTGCCTACACAGTGGTCCACAGAGAAGCCTTAGGCTTTATGAATCACATAGACTTGTATTTCAATCACAACACTAGAATGAACTAATTGTGTACTTTGGACAAATTGTTTCACCACTTTGGGTTTCTGTTTACTTGCCTATGAAATAGGGACAATAATTATACTTCCTCCAGAGAGCCAAAAGATGAAAGAGGTTGCTTGTGAAATGCCATGAGAATGGCACCCAATAGTGCTGAGGATAGGTGTTTCCTTTGTGTCGCCCTCTGGGTTTCTTCAGGTCTCTGCAACTATTTCCTCACTCATGGAGCTACTTTGATCTCAGCCTGTCCTGCGGCTTCTGGGGGTGGGGGTTGGAGGGGCATGTGGGTGGAGTCTGTATATCTTTGAAGATTCACTAATTCTAACTCAATGCCTATTTAGGTGATTAATAAACATTAAATGAAATTTAAAACTGGATCTATCTGGCACACAAAAGTCAAAGCATCATGTTTTGCGTTAGAAAGACTGGGGGAGTAACCCAGATCTGTCATCTAATTGAAGTGTGGCCTCCGGCAAGTCAGCAAGTCAGGTAAGCCTCTCTCTTCCTCAGGTTTCTTATCTGTAGAATGTGGGTGGCCATCTCTAACTCAAGGGGCTGCTGAGAGGAAGACTGAGAGAAGCTCAGAGTTGCTGCAGGAAACAGTTACATAGAACTCTGCTGACCTTTCTTAGTTTTTGTTTTCCCTTTCATGTGAAATTCTCCCTTTCAGTACACAGTGTCCCTCTTCCGACTATATCCTCATCCTCATATTGATAGCTCACCATAATCAAGGGTGGGGGTAGAGGGAGAAGACAAGAAACTAAGGTCTGTGCAAATGTTCTAAGAGTCATTCTTTTCCTAAATTCCGATGGTTTCAAACTGCATTGCTGCCTTTTCTTTTCCACTGTCAAATTGACTTGAGTGAATCATCTCCGTGGTAATGATGAGAGAAAGCCTCACCTGATAATAATTAATGATAGAATCTGCATTGTTCTGCACTTGCCCATCCTCCTCAAATACAGTCAGCCAGTGAGCAGCAGGATATCAGTCACTAAGTGACCTATTTGGTGTTACTCAGCATCTTCTGTGCAAGTTCTAACTGCTGCATCCTATTCTTTAGTACCTCATTTGATATTCTGGAACCTTCAATCTGACCATCTCAAGGGGCAAGGCAACCTCTCTGACCTGATCCCATGTCCCCCATCTCCAAGATCATAGCCAGAGTGGATCTTAATTAAAAGCAGAGAGCAGCCTTGAAGTAGAAGTCAGGGAAAGCCATCAGGCAGGCTTGTGGTTGGAATGGGGGTGGGCAGAGATTTAGAAAGAAGGGACTAAAGTGTTTCTCAAATATTTTAGTTTCAGGACTCCTTTGCACTCATAGAAATTACTGAGGATTCTAAAAAGGTTTTGTTTATGACCATGATAGCTATCAATAGTTATCCCAAGTTAGAAGTTAAATTTGTAAATTAAAAAATAGCAATAATAACCTGTTAATATCAGAGAGAATATCATCAGAGGCTATATGATAATCTGTGTCACGTAGCCTCTGGAAAACTCCAATTTACTCTCAAAAAAAGAGTAAAGTAAAAAGGACAATGATGTCTTAGTACTACTATAAAAATAATTTTGATCTCATGACCTCTATAAAGGGTCTTGGGGAACCTTTCAAAGCTACTGGTCTAGGCAAGAACACTGGTGATTAGAACCTGAATGTGTGTGAAATATGCATGAAAATATATACAAATACACAAATATACATGTATATACACTTACATATATGAATATGCATGAATATATTCTTCTTTCTCTTTCTTTTTTGTAATAATATCACATTAAATGTTTATTGTGAATTAGATATGCAAGTTCACAGTTATTATTTAATCCCCATAGTACTCATGAGAGAAGATACTATTATTGTACCCATTATATAGATTAAGAAATGAAGTACAGGGAGGTTAAAACTCAAAGTGAGGCTGGATTTCTAAAATAAATATCAGAAAAGGACAAATTAGGTTTCTAATCAAATCATTGTGAGGGTATTCTAACACATGTAAATAGAAAACAGAGATTTGAGTAACACTCTTCCTCAAACAAACCCCAGGTTATGGGTTATTTGGTCTTGGAGGATGACAAGAGTAACTTGCTAGTTGGGTTCTAGAGACGGGGAGAGAAGGCTGCACTAGAGGCCGTCTTGTGCTATCCACAGCCCTCTCAGAGCTGTGGGACTCCTGTACACACTGCTAACTACTCTTAGAGAGTTCCTCTCTGGGAATTATTCTCAAAGAGAGCATTCAAGGTTACACCTCCTCCCCCCAGGCAGCCCAAAGCCAGGACAGGCTAGCAGGTATAGACAAGCCCTTGCCTCAAGGCAGGACAACTCTGCAAAGCCATCTAATTCCAGACCTTCCATAGGATCTGGGGAGGCCTTTCTTGCTAGGGCATTACTGCTCAATATCTCCCTTTGCCAGCCCCTCTTCCCTCACTCGCCTGCAGGTACTGATCCTGAGGGCACTTCTCAATCAACATCTTGCAACCAAGTCTCCCTATCTGTTTCCCAGGGGAACTAACCTAACACAGATTCCAAAACCTCCATCATTCAACACAGTTCACTCCAATTTCTCTTAAATATTAGGTCTCCATATATTTAATATTAAGTCTCTTTAATCTCAACAACCAGTGGGACTAGTCCTTACTTATGTTTATCCAGCCTTCCAGTGTTCTATGTTAACACTTCCTGTCTTGAGTTCTTCCTCCTACTGAATCGAAATCAGCCTGCCTGGTGTCCATCCACTGTTCTGGTTTTCCATGTGGAGTTTTCAAGTTTGATTCATTCATTCTCCCATGATGGCTTTCTACATTACTATCTGGATAGAGTTTTTTTAACTGAATCCATGAGGACCTCACCATGGTCAGAGAACTAGACTAGATGACATTTTAGGTGTTCCCTAATCCGGAGGTTTTCTGATTCCAGAAAGTTTTTTCCTGGTAGGTTGTTCATAATAAAATGTTCCCCCTTTCCAACCTCAATCTTCCATGTAGACTTAGATGCCCCAGACTATAAAAAGGGGTAGCAAAACTAACTTTCTTCTAATTCTTCTTTTGTTTTACATCATAGTAAAATGGGGGTGAAGATTTGGTCCCCTTAGCTCCATAGTTTTCAATTTGACTCCACCTATCTCCTTTCGTGTGAATCAACTTAGTTTTGCGCAGTGTCATCTTCCTTGCTGTGCTCTGGAAGTAGGACAATTGTCAGTGTTATTTTTAATCATGTAGCACTCGGGGAGATAATGATACTGATTAAAATGTGAGCCTAAGAAAGGTAATTCTCTTGGAGAGGAATATATGGAAGAAGTGTGTTTTGCCTCTGAGATTCCACTAGATGCCATTTTATTAAAGTAGTATTGCTATTGTGCTTATTAGTGGTGATTGCTCAAGCTGTTATTCTTAAAGGGAGAGTAGTAAGTTCATTGAAAATATAAATTACCATTTTTATGAGTAATTATAGTGAGGATTCTAAAACAAAAGCTTGTCATATTTTTAAAGATAAAATATCTAGATGCATGCTTACCAAATGTAGCTTAATCTAAAAAGATATAAAATATCTAAAGAGGTGAAGGGGATTAAGAGGTACAAACTTCTAGTTGTAAAATAAATGTTACAGAGATGAAAACTATAGCATGGAGAATATAGTTAATAGTATTGTAATGTTGTGTGGTAACATACTACATTTATCTTGGTGAGCTTTGCATAATGTATAAATTGTAGAATTGTCAATTCACTGTTGTACAAGTAAAACTAATATAACATTGTAGGTAAACTACAATGAACAAAAAAGACAAAAACAAACAAAAAAAGATTTCTAACCTGGGCTTTGACACTAATTTATTGTGTGGCTTTCTGAAGTCACTTTCCCTCTCTGGGCTGATTTCTTCTTTGAAGTGAGAAAGGAAAAGCAAATAGTCTTCTAAGATTTCTTTACTTCTAATACTTTTAATTCTATTTCTTTTAATAATGTATTTAAATTGTAAGTTTTCTAATACCCTCATCACTGAATTTGTAATAAAGACAAAATTTAACCATTGGTTTATCAAATACTTTACATGAAATGTTATTGTGATGTTGGACTATCCTGACTTTTTATTGTTTCAGAGGATCTGTGAAAGGCTTTTCTTCTCAGACTGAGTTTCAGAATCTTTTATTTGAAGCCAAACAACTTCAGTGGCTCACAACCTCTTCTATCCTTTCAAGGTATTGTGGAATGAGTTTCTTTGAAACCTAGAGGCACTCATCTGGGAGAGCAAGAGAGGGCTTCACAGATAATTATCAACATTAGACAGGTGACAAGCCCTCAGTTCTCTTGTCCAGTTTTGCAAAAATAAAATAAAATAAAGTAAAATAACTTCTTTAAATTTTCTATTTTCCAGATTGCTTTTACCTGAACTATAAAAGATCCTACTGAACAAAGAGTTATAATGCTTTATAGTGTCACCGAATTTTTTCCTCTCTATCTATCGTGAAGCCTTCAAAAAAAACCCCACAAAAACAAAAACAAAAAAACCCAGGCAGGATTGTGCCTTCAGAGCCCCAGCTCCTCTGGCATGTGGATTTGGGCTCAGGGAAGGCAGCATGAACTCCTGAGGAGGGTCCCTGCTCTAATGTGACACTGAATAAATGAGACTGCACTCATCCTGTGGTATGAAATCCCCTCTCACGCTTACTGCTCTCCTCACCCCAAATTCACAGAACCCAGGTCTGTTGAAGTCAGAGAGAACATTGCTGGTTACTTGGCTCCATGTTCTTCAAAGGTTATTCCATGAAATAAGAGCCACTGTGGGAAAAAGAAATGGCTCTTTCATCAAAGCAGTTTTAGAAAGCCTGCAAAGAATACGTCCCTGAGGTCACCACAGTGCACATTAGCTTTCTCTGGGAACTCCTACAGGAAGAGAACCTATTTGTATAGCCCACTGTTTTGCACACCTTTTGTGCAATGCTTTTGGGGATATAGTTCTAACTTAATCATTTTATTTTGTTCTAGGTAGTGAAGAAACAGACGTTAGTCAAGAATTTAGTCACAATAAAAATGAAGGGGGATAATTGGGCTCAAAACCCTGTATTTCCTAGCTTTAAGCCCTGTTTTTCTCCCCATACATTTTAATTGCTGATCCAAATCAAGAACATCTTCTACAGTATTACTAAGTACAATATGGATTATACATATTTTAAAAGAAAAATGGACCTCATCAATTCTGCTTAATATATTACTAATGAACAAAGTATCAGTGATATTGTGACCTTCTCAAGGTCATACAACTAAGTATGAGCAGAACTAGGGATAAGAGATGAATTTGCTCCATCTCTGGTAAGGGATGGTATCTATGATCATGTCACCTGTCTACTTTAACCCATACCTTTGAATTAAGAATGAAGATTTTATCTAAGTTATTCTATACATATGTCCTTGTCAGCAATTAGCAACTTCAGCTGAAAAGGATTGCTTTTTTCCCCCAGTAGAAGAATGTGACAACAGGACAGACAAGTTTTGACAACATTGTTTTGACAAGGAAGAGTCAGTAAAAACAAGGATAAAAAATGTCAAATACATAACTGTGAATATAAACTCACCTTCTTGAAAGTTTGAGTTAGACTAGTTTTGTAAGAAATGTGTTATTAATAGATTTTTAAAATCCAATTCCAGCTGTGAGTAGTTGTGACAAAAAACCCCAATATTAAAGATACGAACAATAATAAAAATACAAATAGATACCAGTTCCTAAGTGTTTATGCAGTGCCAGGCACTGTGCTAAGGACTGACATACATTGAACCTCCCAGTGCCTCTGCGAGGTAAGTATGACCATTTTATGGATGATCAAACTGAAGGTCAGAAAGGTTAAGAGATTAGCAAAAGGTCACACAGAGGCAAGTGGTAGAATAAAGATTTAAACCTATGAAGTTAGGTTTTACAGCCAGTGTCCTTAAATATTTTACAATATTTGAAAATAAAATCTGAAAATACAGTATTAGAAATGTCTTCCTCCTCTGAATGCAATCCTGCCAAGCAGAAATCATGAAGTCTTCTTTCTTCCACACATTTCTGACAGTGAGTTCATTGCTGGCCTCTCCCTAGGTAAGGCAATGCTGCCTTATCCTCTGAGGACTCTCAAAGCATAAACACACACACTTCTAATTTCATGTGTAGGAATTATGTGATTTGGAGAAGGAACTGGGCTGCGGGCCACCTTCCAAAGTCTGGAAAGTTTGCCAAAGAAAATGATGATGTGAATGACCTTAAGTGTAGTCTGAGTAAGAAAACTAGTCTAAAGTAAGTTGGCAGATTTCCAAAATGTACTCATTGCCAAGATGCCAGTCCATCTAAACATACTCTGTAATAACCTTCGCTTGTTTCCCCTATAACTACAGGGATAGTAGTGACGTGCTCGGTTTTGGAGAACGAGCAACCTTCATTTGAATTACTGCTTCCATGGCTCTGGGAAAGCTGAGACACAACCCGGACTTCCAGGAGTTCCAGGGGCTGGCTTCCTCTTGCTGACTTATCTCTTGCTCCTGCAGCCCCGGTGGTGTTGGCCCATTGTCTTGGTTCCAGGGAAATAAAGCTATTTCCATTTCATAAGTTAGATCACTTTACTGAAAATTTGAAGTGTCAAGGGGAGATCTTATGTGTGTCCTGCAAAATTTTCTTTGCCCTCCCCTTACCTCCCTTCCCTATGCTTCTCCCTATTCCCATTTATCCTACTGGGAACAAATTCCCCTCCCTGTCACTAGCAGGAGGCTTCTTGTAAGCTGAAATGCAATTCCCACAGCCACTCAATGACCTCAAGAGAGGCACTAAGGATACTCTTCCAAGAAATATGGTTTTCTTCCTAAGAGAAATTTTGTAACATGCTACTAAGAATACAGTTTTCTCCACTTGTTATAACCACATGTGCTTGAAAATAGCAAAACTCTGTCTCTTCTTTCAAATTCTGTACTTCTGACTTCGCACTAATGCAGTCAGTGTTTCTTCCTGGTTATTTAATACTTATGGTTTACAAAGAACATAGTTCTACCGTTTGAAAATACTATGCCTCTAAATCATCTACTATCTCATGTCTCCTCAGCTTCCTTGTATAAGGCAAGTAGGGACAACGTTGCTAAATGGACTCTAAAAATAAACAAAATTGAGGTGTAGGAAGGTGAAATGATCAATCAAAACACAACCTCTACATATCTACACCCCTGTTGTTTCTTGATGTACTCAGATACACATCTCCCAAAATTTAGTTTAGAGGATCACCAGTTAAACCAGCATGCACACACTATGCAAGCTCGGCAACTCAGTTCTGGGGCTGGAGGCCACCAGAAAGAGAGAGAAAGAAACAGGGACAAAGAAAATTTCCATTATCATTGGTCTTCCAAGAGCTTTGGTGAAGTCATCTGGGAGCAGCTTTTGTCTACTCTGCAGAAGGAATGTGCTTTTATATTTAATTGGATCATTATTAAAGTTTAAATAGCTTCCTTTTGCTCTTGGGTCAAAAATCCAAACTCCTGAAAAAGTTCCTGAGTGATCTGCTCCTGTCTCTCTTTTATCCTCAGCTGATTTGTCTTTTTCCTCCTTCAATCTGCTTCAGTCACACAGCCTCTTTGCAGTTCTTTAAATGAGCCATGCTATCTTCTGTCCCAGAGCTCTCCCATGCTTTTCTCCCTGCCTAAAATAATCCAAGCCCCCACTTTCCACCTGCTACCTTTCCACCTGGTCCATATTTTATGGTTCTAGAATTTCTGCTTATTTCCTCTTTTCAAAATCCCTTCCTACTACCCTATGTTGGAGAGCCTGCCCCATTTTGCCCTATATATTGGCATTATTTTTTATGGTCTCTAATCCCCACTAGACCTTATTAGGCTTAGGGCTATGCTTTGTGTAGTTCTAGGTACATAATAGGCTTTCAATAAATAATGTTGAATGAATGAATGAGCAAGGCAGGATTGTTAGGTGTTCTTTTCTGTCTGCTCTACTTGTGTATTTGCCTATTCGACAAAAGCCTCTGGGACCTCACCCCCTTGTGTGTGTACAAAGGGAACCAAGGAGTTGATGTGTCATACTCATCTGACACAACCTAGTAGGAAGCGGTCTGTGAGGCAGTTGTGGAGAACAGTAATGGAGCACAGACTTTGTCTTTGCCAAACCTTCTTATCTACAACCTTCCAGAATCTCCTTAAGGCTGCCCAACATGTTCCATACCCAGTACATCGTGATGGCCCTTTAAGCTGCCAGGTCAGCTGTATTAAAACAATCATGGCTCCTCAGTCCTGCTGCAGTTCTAGGGATTTCTAGGCTCTGGTTTTGCAACTGCTGAAAGAACTGCAAAGACTCTTGGGATTACTAGCTGAATTTAATCTACTTGTTGATCATGAATTGAGAAAGGCAGTTTTGCTACTTCCTCCTAAAAGGGAAAACATTTTTGAATTGCATGTTAGAGTGCTTATCCCAATTCCTTTCAACTTCCAGTGCTCACACAGGCATACCTCTTCCCTGAAAACTCCCTGAGCTAATCTGGCCTACTGTTCATTTTCTGTATATATTCTCTCTACCTCTCAGTTTGTCACCTAATCATGTAAACTCACAGAGTATTACATAGTGTTGCATTATTATTTAGCTACTTTAGGGGTGGGTGTAAGTTCTGTCCCACTATGGAGTCCCTTGAGGACAAGAACGTGTATACTTCTTTTATAAACCCCATAGCATTTAGCATGGTCATAGGCAATCCTTAGGAAGTCAAGGATGGATATTCCATAACAGTATGTCACATACTGGGTTCTCCAGAAGCAGACAGTGAGATGAAATTTGGCTTGCGGGACATTGGTCGGGTATCAAAGCATGTGGAAAGAAGGTAGGAGAAGAAGGACCAGCAGATGGAGAAGTACAACTAGGAGGCCAACCCAACACAGCCTCAGCTCACCCCACAGAATTCTTACACAAAACACCGAAATGACTGGGTCTTTTTATCCTCCAGCTCCTACCTTGATCAGTCATTGTATGTGAGGTTCCCCGATAGGGGCATGCCCTTGGGTGGCCTTCCCCTATAGAAATAAGCCTTGGAGAAGCTGACAGCTGAGGCTGCCTGCTGATAAGTGAGGTAACAAGTTCTTCCATGAATGGGAAACTGGGTGGCACATCTCATCCACCATAAAGTAGGTGGTATCACTCAACAAAAGCCTTAGGAAATTAAAGTTTGATAGATACCTATGGGACTGAATCCCACTGGCTGGATCTGTAGTTAAGCTGCAACCCCAACATAGGTCTCCAGACTCTACTGTTAAGGGAAAAAGAGTGATGACATCTTGGTGTGGGGATGATATGGGACAGCTGATGCATCCCCCCAAAATTAAAAGGGTCCTAGACACATAGGAAGACTGACATATCTAAAACCTATCCAGGACTGGTCCTTTTCATAAACAGTTCTCACGCAATGAGTGCCAAAGTGCTCCCCAAACAACCATGTTTCCCCAACAATGCCTGAAATTTCTCCCATTTTACTGCACATGACATGATATTATCTGCCTTATGTAAGAGCCTATGGAATAGCAATAGCTGCTCCTTATTGAAAGCCAACAATGTACTAGGTATTTTATGTCTCTGGTTCTTAACATGTGTGGGATTATAAACCAGGTCCTGTCCTAAGCACTTTTTTTTTGGATCATTCATTTAATCATAGCATTATAATGTAGATTCTATTTACATTATATACTGTTTTATCCTCATTTACAGATAGGAAAATGAAGTTTAACGAGGGGGAAAAACTTGGCCAAGGTCACAGACTAGTTGATTGCAGAACCAGAATTTAATCCAAGCAGTCTGAGTCTAGGGAGATGTTAAGTTTTCTTTACGAGGACACCACTTTCCACTAAAGATACTTGCTTATTTTTTGAAGTTTCCTTTCATAAGTTCCTCAGGGTTTCAGGGCCACAGAGGGTTTCCTCCAAGGCTTTAGAGGATAGGAACTATTCTACTTAATCATAGCAAGGTAAGGAATTCAAGTTGCCCAGGAAGTAAATGAGAGGGGCCAGACAGACTGGTCCCTGTGTGAAGGAAGAATCATAAAGTACCCCTGCCCCCAGCAGGGGGTACTTCTACAGCAGCTCAGTAGAAGGTCTTTAGGGGGGAAAAAAGGAGGAATGAAAGTTAAAAAAAATCATGTACATAATAAGTTCTTCCTCATTCTTATAAAAGCTGGAGTAAAGGGGCACCTGGGTGGCTCAGTCAGTTGAGCCTCTAACCTTTGCTTTCAGCTCCAGTAATGACTCATCCCCAGCTCAGGCTCCAAGCTTGCTGAGCATGGAAACTGCTTGAAATTCTCTCTCTCTTCCTCTATGCCCCTCCCCCAACATGTGCATGTACGTGTGTGTGCATGCATGCACGTGCCCTCTCTCTGTGCCACCCTCAAAATAAATAAACTTTAAGAAAAGCTGCAGTAAAATTGGCAAGACACTCGTGGGAGTGGGCTCTTTACAGAACTTGAGGAGGTGTTGAGATCAGTATATGAGTGGGGGCTGGGTGATTATGGAGAGTCTCTTGAGACAAAGGATCCCCAGGACAAGAAGGACAAGAAGATAACTGATAACGGCGTTTCCCTCTCATTTAAAACATCCCATCAGACTAGCTGATGTTTCCATCTCCAGCTGAAGAGAGAATAATGACAAATCAGGGGCTGTGACAAACCAGGTCTTCTAGTCTGAATTTTTTTTTTCTGTGACCTTAACTTCTCATCAGAAGAGGTCAGGAGACATACTAAAACAAACAAAAACCTGTTAATATTTTGATTCTTCTCTTAGTCTTTAATTTTAATCTCTTTGACCTAAGCAGAAGCAGCCAAATGAAAAGTGAAAGGCACAAGTAAGAATCCTTCTGAGTGACTACGTGTATAATGAGAGAGAGCTCTGATCCCCTCTCCTTCCCGTGAGTGACAGTCATCACTGCATAATGAGGTTATAGCTCTTGGAGGAGATTCAAGGAGCCAAGGGATTTTCAGCCTCAGAGAGCTGCAGAAGTTACACAGCATAACCTCTCCAAGTTGGGGCTCCTGTTCCTACCCATGACATCTCCGCAAAGCAGTCATGAAATTTAAATCTGCAGACTGTGTATTGATTCAGCATGCAAGTGTCTAGCCCTCCAAGGAGCAACAGTGTTTACGTAAAAAAGAAGCTGAAACATGAAAGCTTGCTATCAGCTTCACATCAGAAACCCAGCCAGAGCATTCTCCTCTAGTTGTTTCATTTTCGCTGAAACAGGCGTGCCAGCCAGAGAGTTTGTGGACCCAGATGTCCTCGTCTGACCTATAGATGGGTGGATAGAAAGACGCGACCAGCTCAGGCAAATGTTTCGGCTTTGAACATTTACTCCATGCTAGGCTATCTTTCCTCTATTCTCAGGGCATATAGCACAATAGAGAATAAGAGAGATGAGATCGGGGCGCCTGGGTGGTTCAGTCGGTTAAGCGCCCGGCTTCCTGCTGTGGCTCAGGTCATGATCCCACGGTTGGAGCCCCGCCTCAGGCTCTGTACTGACAGCTAGCTCAGAGCCTGGAGCCTGCTTCCAGTTCTGTGTCTCCCTCTCTCTCTGACCTTCCCCTGCTCGTGCTGTCTCTCTCTGTCGCTCAAAAGTAAATAAAAAGCATTAAAAAAAAAAAGAGAGAGAGAGATGAGATCCTTGCCCTCATGGAACTCAGTTAAATGGGCAAGATGAGCAGGAAGATCTGGAATACGAGATAGAAGAGCAAGGGGGGGATTCTCAAACTCAGAAGACAAGTCTCTTAGTGACTTAAATTGAGATGCAAAGGGCTTTGAGGATAAGAAGTGGGCAAAAACTTAGAAATTAGAACCAGTTCTTTCTAAAGTCATGATTAAGCAGGTACAGCAGGTATTGGGGTTGGGACTAGGAGGAACCGCATTGCCTCTGCTTCAGTCCACTCATCTAGACATGGAAACCAACGGTGGTATACCGGGGACTCTTGGGACTTCTTTTACCACATTGTTCATGACGACTTCCCACAAAACTTCTGCCAAGTTTTGAAGCACTTTGGTTACTCCCCCCTTTAAAATCTTTGCCAGCAGTCATCACATTAAACTTCTCAATGCCTTTGTCACATTGCACATTATTGCGTAAATTGACAAGAAATGTAGCCAGTAGATTAAAGTTCTATATTACTGTTCAATTCACTGAAGGTGAGAACTGTACTATGGATATAGAAGAAAATATCCTTCTTAACACATTGAAATAGTTAGGGATAAAGGGCAATAATGAATGTAATTTTCTTTCCAACATTCAGGAAAATGAGTCATCATGTATATATGTTAAAGAGTCACACATATATATGTTAAAGTGAGGTGGATGTGGGTAAATAATATGCTCTTCACTATTCATGCAACTTCTGAATTTGAAAATGTTTTCAAGTAAAGTTTTATAAACTGGTCCATGACCCTGTCTCCTAAATTTTATCCTCACTTTGAGACTGTAACTTTTGCTTTTCACAATGCCAACATCACACAAGGCCAGCAGAGATGTAATAATCCAGCGGAAAATCTTTTGTAGGAGGTTCTGTCTCAGGCAAATTTCCTGGGATACACTTATCACAACAGAGGTTTGAACATTTCGAGTATAGAATACTGGAAAAGAGCAAAAACCAAATGGAATAACAAACCTACACACATACAAAATACAAAATAAATACAAGAATATAAGAAGGAGGCTGACACATCTAAAACCCAATCCTCTCTGACATCCACCTGGGGCAGGACATTGTCTCTCTTTGTTTTTCCGTTTTCTGATCTAGAGTGTGGAGATAAATACAATAGTTCAAGTAGTTAAAACAAAACAAAACCAACAGATAAGCCATAGGAAAAAAAG
Organism: Suricata suricatta; assembly: GCF_006229205.1. NCBI lineage: Eukaryota > Metazoa > Chordata > Mammalia > Carnivora > Herpestidae > Suricata > Suricata suricatta. Next base: position 98,193,919 of record NC_043705.1, on the reverse strand, counting down.
ATTAATGAGAAAGAAGTGTATAAAGGGAAAACTAGCCCTATCAGACAAGTATAACAACAAGCAACTGTAGTTGATGTAGAGTGATACCAATATACTGCTGGACAGAAAAACAGTGAAGCAGAATTGTAGTCTAGAAATCAACTTTGACGCCCAAAGAAATGTTAAGTTTGAAACAGAATGCATTTCAAATTTCTGGGAGAAAGTTACAGTCAATATGTTCTGTTTAGAAAAAGAACTGAAGAGAGAAATGGATTTTCAAAATGATGAAAAACAGGAAACTGAGATGCTCAGGAGCATCTGGGTCCTGCCGTCACCATTCTATCTCATATGCTAATTTGAAGAGTGGCAAACAGCTTATACAGGAGAAAATCGAGGACTGCTAGACATAAGATGGGCAAGTAAAGAGCTGAAGTTCTATTTTTGTTTGAGTAAACAGAAACAGCCCACATTTTTGTTTGGGAATACATCTCCTCCCATGCACACACTTTCAGTCTACAAGAATCAGAATGGGCATATGCAACTGACATCATGTATTGAAGAAATCAGCTAGAGCAAGAGTAAGCAAACTTTCTTTGTAAAGGGCCAGATAGTAAATATTTTAGACTTTATGAAACAAGAGACAAAATTGAGGATATCATGTAGGAAGCAGGCTGAATGGCCAAAGTTTCTCACCTCTGGAATAAAAGCAACAGCTAGCAGAACAGCCAGAGAGAATCTGCAAACGACCGCTTAAGAGAATTCACAAACAAATGTTCCTTTATCACTCCTTTCATAAAATCTGAAGATCCAGTAACAGTAAGCCCACATGACAATATTCCCATATGGCAATCGTTGGGTGCTTTAGATAGACCATGTCTTCTCCACCTGGCCTACTTCCCTCATTTATGCATTTGAAGTTCATCTATATGCTTGCATATATCAACAGTTCATCCACTTTTATTTCTGAATAGTAACCCATTGTACAACACAAAACAGTTACTCATTCACCAGGTGATGGTCATTCAGATTTCTTTTTACTACCATGAATAAGGCTACTATAAACATTACATACAAGACTTTGCATGGATATATGTTTTCATTTCTCATGTCTAGATACCGAGGGCAGACTTGTTGGATCATATGGTAAATCTATGTTTAGCATTTTGAGAAACTGTTTTTCAAGCTGGCTTTTCAAAAAATCAGCTTCTCTTCTCAAGTTGTTTCTTGCATATTCTGGATATAAGACCTTTATCAGATATATGATTTGAAAATATTTTCTTTCAATATGTAACTTATTTTTTCATTAATGGTATTTTTTGAAATACAAAAGTTTTAATTTGATGAAGGCCAATTTATAATTTCTTTTATTGATGTCCTTCCTTCCTTCTTTCCTTTTTTTCTTTCTTTCTTTTCTACCTAAGACATGTTTGGTTAACCTACAGTCACAATGATTTTTCCCTCACGCTTTGCTCTAGAAGTTTTGTAATTTTTGTAAATGCATTTAGCTCTATGATCCACTGAGTTAATTTTGCATATGGTTTGAGATTAAGGTCTAAATACATTATTTTCATGTGAATATCTAATTATTCTAGTATCAATTGTTGAAAAGCTTATCCTTTATCACAAACAATTGCCTTGAACCCTTTGTTGAAACTAATAGACTACAAATGTAAGAGTATGTTTTCAGTATGTGTGCTGCCGAAGTGAGCATTAAGAGTATATTTTTAGATTCTCAATTCTGTTCTGTTCATCTATACATCTTTTTATGCCAATACCACACTATCTTGATTCTTATACCTTGAATTTGGGAGAGCAAGTCCTCTAATTTTGTTATTTCTCTTTAAAATTGTTTTGCTATTCTGAGTCATTTGCCTTTCCATATAAATTTTAGGTTATCTTATCAATTTCTGCAAAAAAAAAAGCCTGCTGAGATATGGATAAAGATTACATTTAATCTATAAATCAATTTGGGGGAAAATTCCATCTTAATAACATTGAATCTTCCAATCCATGAATATAGAATCTCTCTCCATTTATTTAGGCCTTCTTAATCAATTTCCATAATGATTTGTAAGTTTTTCCCTTCTTTTATTAAACTTACTTGTACATATTTTTATTCTTACAATGCTATCATAAATGGAATTAAATAATTTATTTCTGGGGCCACCTGACTGGCCTAATTGATAGAGCATGTGACTAAATCTCAGGGTCATGAGTTTGAGCCCCATGTTGCATGCAGATATTACTTAATAAATAATTTTGAAAAATTATTTTTGGATTGTTAAGTGTTTGCATGTAGAAATATAACTGTTTGTATATTGATCTTCTATCCTGTGATAGTGCTGAAATCACTCATTAGTTCTAGTAGTATGCAGGTGTATTTCTTAGACTTCCTACATACAGATTATATATCTATGAATATGAATAGTTTTCCTTCTCTTTTTCCAGTCTGAATGCCCTTAAGAATGTCTGGTTGCCTGATTCCAATAGTTGCAAATTTTATTACTCACTAGAAATGACAAAAGTAGACATCTTTACCTTGCTCTTGATGTTGAAGGAGAGTTGAGACTTTCATTATTTCACTTAATGTTAGCTGTAGTTATTTTTTTTTTTGTAAATGCTTTTTATTAGGCTGAGGAAATTTCATACTGTGCTTAGTTTTTTGAGAGATTTTTATTTTTTCTTAATCATGAAAGGGATTTGGATATTTAATGTTTTTTCTGCATTTGTTAAGATGATCATGTGGCTTTTGCTTTTTAAAAACATTAATATGGTATATTACATTAATTGATTTTTGGAGGATAACTTAACTTTGCATTCCTAGAATACATCCCACTTGGTCACAAGGTATAAATCTTTTTATTGGCTTTTGATTTGGCCTGATAATATTTGTTGAAAAATTTTGTATTTAAATAAACTGAAAAATATTGGTCTGCAGTTTTTAGGTTTGATTGTTTTTTGTGAGTGATGTCATTGTCTTTGGTTATTGAGGCCCTACAGGTTAAGTTGTGTTCCCTCTTTCTCCGTTTTCTGGAAGAGTTTGTGGAGGATTGCTATAATGTCTTCTCTAAATATTAAAAAAATTCACCAGTGAAACCATTTGGCCTTTGACTTTACTTTGTGGGGATATCCTGAATTATTAATTTAATCTCCTTATGTATTACAGGTCTAATAGATTTTCAATCTATTCTTGAGTCACTTTTGATAATTTATATCTATTAATTTTTCCTTTTCATCTAAGCTGTAGAATTTGTTGGCATGAAGTTATTCATAGTATTTTTAAAAATTATTTTAACTTTTATCAATTTGGTAATGATATCCACACTTTTTTTTTGTAACCTGTTTCGTGTGTGTGTGTGTGTGTGTGTGTGTGTGTGTGTGAAATTTTTTCTTCTTTGTTTAGATATAAGTTTGTCATTTGGTTATATTGATTTTTTTCTGATTTCCATTTCATTGCTTTCTGTTCAAATATTAATTATTACCTTCCACACTCTTGCGTTGGCTTTGAGGTTTAGTTTACTCTTCTTTTTCTGGTTTTTAAAGATCAAAGCTTGTATTGTTGATTTATTACTTTTTTTTTTTACCATATAGGCATTTAAATCTGCACATTTTCTTCTTAGTACTGTTTTATTGACATCTCCTAAGTTTTTATATACTGTTCTTTTCATTCAGTTAAAAATATTTTTTAATATTCTTGGTGACTTCTTCTTTGACCTAGGTGTTATTTAGAAGTGTGTTTTTATATTTTCAAATACTTATGAATTTTCAAAATTCCTTTTGTTGTCTATTTATAATTTAATTCCATTGTGAGAACATCCTTTGTATTACTGAATACTTTCAAAGCATTGCTACTGCCTAATGGCCTTGCATATATGGTCAATACTAGAGAATGTTCCATATGCACATAAAAAGAATGTGTATTTCTCAGTTGTTGGATGGATTCTTCCCTAGCTGTCAATTATGTCACGCTGATTGATAGTTGATAATGTTGTTTAAATCTTATATATATGGTTGCTAACCTTTTGTCTAGTTTTACGTTAAATTTTTAGAGAAGAGTTTTTAAGTTTTTAATTATTTTTGTTCTATTTACTTCTGTTTTCAGTTCTGTCAGTTTTTGCTTCATGTATTTTGGGATTCTGCTGTTATGTAGAAATATGTTTAAATTGTTACATATTCCTATTAATCATTTTACTATTATAAAATACTCCCATGTCTCTAATATTTTTTATCTTTTTAAAAATATTTATTTATTTTTAGGAGAGTACAAATGGGAGAGGGGCAGAAAGAAGGGGACAGATGATCTGAAGGAGGCTCTGTGAGGACAGACTGACAGCAGAAAGCCTGATGCGGGGCTTGAACTCACAAACCAGGAGATAATGACCTGAGCCAAAATGGGATGCTCAACTAACTGAGCCAGTCATGTGCCCCAACATTTTTTATCTTAAAGTCTATTTTGTCTGATATTAGTATAGCTCCTCCGGCTCTGTCATTTTTACTATTTGCATGGTATAACTTTCTCTGTCCTTTAGTTTTAATTTTGGCTTTGTACCTAAAGATCTTTCAGGTAGCATATGGCTGAGTCTTATGTTTGTTTTAGTTGGTATGATAAACCGCTGCCTTTTGTTTGGAGTTTTTAATCTATTTATATTTAGTGTTTATGGCTGAATTGATTTCTACCATTTTGCTATTTTTTACGTGTTTTATTCCATTTTGTGTTCATATGTTCCTTTTTTACTGCCTTTTATACATTTATTGCCTCTTACACACACTTGTGTGTGTACCATTTACATTTCTTTAATAACATTTATTTTATATATTTAAAGTTTATTTATTATTTATTCTTAAGGTCACTTTAGGCATTACAATATGCATTTATCACAACTGACTTCAGGTTTATACAAACTTAAATCTAGTAAAATACAGAAACTTTTTTTTCATTATAGCTCCATTCTCTTCCCCTACTTTGGGCACTTCTTTTCAAATATATATTCATATGTTATAAATGCAATAATACAGTTTATGAATGTTTATAGTACAATTGTCTTGAAGTTGAGATAAGAGAAAATTTGTATATTTTTGCAATTATCTTTTCAATATATTTCTTTATGTAAATTCTTGTTATCATCCAGCATCATTTCCTTTTTTTTTTTAAAATAGTTTATTGGCAAATTGGTTTCCATACAACACCCAGTGCTCTTCCCCACAAGTGCCCTCCTCCATCACCACCACCTCTTTTCCCCCCACCCCCTTCCGCTTCAACCCTCAGTTCATTTTCAGCATTCAATAGTCTCTCAAGTTTTGCATCCCTCTCTCTCCCCAAAACTCTTTCCCTCTTCCCCTCCCTCTCATCCTCCATTAGGTTTCTCCTGTTTTCCTGTTAGACCTATGAGTGCAAACATATGGTATCTGTCCTCTGCCTAACTTATTTTGCTTAGCATGACACCCTCGAGGTCCATCGACTTTCCTACAAATGGCCATATTTCATTCTTTCTCATTGCCATGTAGTACTCCATTATGTATATATACCACATCTTCTTGATCCACTCATCAGGTGATGGACATTTAGGCTTTTTCCATGTTTTGGCTATTGTTGACAGCACTGCTATGAACA
>NC_043705.1:98096739-98188229 GCF_006229205.1 Suricata suricatta | reverse complement strand
GTGCTCCTATGCACCAGCATTTCTGTATCTCTTGGGGAAATCCCTAGCAGTGCTATGGCTGGGTCATAAGGGAGTTCTATTGTTAGTTTTTTGAGGAACCTCCATACTGTTTTCCAGAGCGGGTGCACCAGTTTACATTCCCACCAACAGTGTAGGAGGGTGCCCGTCTCTCCACACCCTCGCCAGCATCTATAGTCTCTTGAATTGTTCATTTTAGCCACTCTGACTGGCGTGAGGTGCTATCTCAGTGTGATTTTGATTTGTGTTTTCCTGATGATGAGTGATGTTGAGCATCATTTCATGTGCCTGTAGGCCATCTGGATGTCCTCTTTGGAGAAGTGTCTGCTCATGTCTTCTGCCCATTTCTTCACTGGGTTATTTGTTTTGTGATTGTGAAGTTTGGTGAGTTCCTTGTAGATTTTAGATACTAGCCCTTTATCTGATATGTCATTTGCAACTATCTTTTCCCATTCTGTCAGTTGCCTATTAGTTTTCTTGATTGTTTCCTTTGGAGTGCAGAAGCTTTTTATCTTGATGAAGCCCCAAGAGTTCAGTTTTGCTTTTATTTCCTTTGCCTTTGAGGATGTGTCAAGTAGGAAATTGCTGCGGTGGAGGTCTAGGAGGTTTTTACCTACTTTCACCTCGAAGATTTTGATGGTTTCCTGTCTCACATTCAGGTCCTTGAACCATTGAGTTAATTTTTGTGTATGGTGTAAGAAAGTGGTCTAATTTCATTCTTCTGCACAGCATCATTTCCTTTTAACCTGAAGGATTTCCTTTGGGATTTATTTTAAGGCATATCTTCCAGAAATTAATAAATGTCATATTTATATTTCACCTTCAGTTTTCAAAGGTTCACCTTCATTTTTTAAGGATAATTTTGGTGGGTATATACTTGTCAATGTTTTTTCAGCATGTTAAATATGTTATCTCATTGCTTTATGCCTTCTATTTTTTCAGATGAAAAGTAAGCTATTACTTTTATTATGGCTCCTTTTAAGATATTATGTTTTTGAATTTTAACAGTTATGATATGACTAGAAGCTCATATTGTCTTTATCATATGTAGAATTTGTTGTTCTTTTTAGATGTATAGCTTAATGTTTTTCAAACAATTTGGAAGTTTACAGACATTATTTATTTAAATATTTTTTCTGGCCATTTCTTTCTTTTTCTGGGACTTCCGTTATGCACATGTTGATACTTTTGATATAGTTCCACAGGTCTCTGAGGCCCTATTTATTTTACTCATTTTTTCCATTTTTCAGACTGCATGGTCTCTATTGATCTATTCTCTTTTGCTCATTCTTCTGCCAGCTTAAACCTTCTTTTGAGCTCTTCTAATGTATTTTTTTATGTCAGTTTTTGGACATTTAATTCAGAATTTCAATTTTGTTCTCCTTTATACTTTTTTCTCTATGAATAGTTTATTAGTGATTTGCTGTCATATTTTCTTTTAATTCTTTAAATGTAATTTCCTTGTGCCTTTGAATGCATTTATTACCCTTCATATTCTTCCTTTGTAGCTGCTTTGTAGTCTGTTAAATATCTGGATCCGCTTAGCAATAATTTCTATTTATGCTTTCTTTGTGTGTGTGTATTGGACAAATTTTCCTATTATGCTGCATTTTTTATTTTTTATTGTTGTTGAAAATGGGCATTTTAGATATACTGTAGTATTCTGGATTTTGATTTCCCAAAAACCAAGGGATGCTGTTGTTGCTTAGTTGTTTGTTTAGTGACTTGGCCAGACTTAGTCTCTCAAACCTTTCTCTCCTGAATTCTGCGATCAGTGGAGTCTCTCTGCAGGTTATCTTTCTGAAAAATTTTTTAAGCTTTAAGACTGTTTCTTGGGTTTGCCTCTGTCAGCATCACTTAGTGGTCAGTCAAAGATCAGTCAGAAGTTGTGTTTAAACACTTTGAGACCTTTTTTTTTCTTTTTTCTTTTTTTTTTTTTTTGCTGATGGCTCTGTGTGCAGATTACAGAATGCTTCAAAGCTCAAGCACTTATCATATATACCGCAGGTTTTATTTTCTGCTGTGCAAGGCCTCACATTCATCTAGTGATAAGTAGATAGCTAGGGCTTCTCTTGTCTCTCCTAAGCAGGCACACAGCTTTCTAGAGCATCAGAAATTTTTGGAGTATTATAAAACCTTATCATGTCTACCTCGTTCCTTGTTCCTTATAATATTTCTTTATTATATCTCTGTTTGATCTGTTGTTTTGCCCACCCAGTATCACAGCCTCTGGAAGATGTGATGTTTACCCCCCTAGATTGGCACACAGATCACTATATTTTCAAAAAGCCCTTGGCTTCACGCATGTGGCTTCTCTCTACTCTGTTCCAAATCAAGCCAGCTCTCCATGATAGAGCTGTCTCTTCTTATACCTGCTTAGCCATGGCAGAGCCACCACACCATGGGCTGAAAGGAAGGATGGGAGCAGCCTATAGAAGTCACCAAACTTTTATTGTCCTTAGAGATGGTTAGTAGTTTGTCTTGAATAAACACTTCTCAATGTATGGTATGCCTTTGATCAATTATCAGAGTTCTACAATGATTGCTTTAAACAATTCTGACCAGTTTTATCATTGCTTTTTAGGGTATCTGCCAAACCGTTTCTCTGAAATTTTGTGGTTCCTTCTATAAGCAGACACATTTTATAAAGCATATTCTCTTATACATTTATATACTACATATAAGTATAATCAAAGCTAAATCTCAAAACCATCATGAGGTACTGTCCAGCACCCCACAACTCATAACCAAATTTTAACCTCCTTCTTACTCCCCCTGACATTTTATTAAAAAGATATAATTTTAATATCAAGATTAAAAACTACACAGCCTTTCTTTCTTTGGTCACTGGTAACAATAGAGAGTAGGGAGAAGTCTTAGACTCATTCTATTTCCTATGCAGCATCATTCCTAATGTGAGGAAGTAAGAACCTAGAAGGAATAAAATGGTAGTAGCCATAGATCTATACATTATTTATTTGGTACTCTCATTTTACAGATGAACAGACTGAGTCCCAGGGAGATTAGCTCTGGGAGCAAATTTTGGATTGTTGCTTTTTAGAGACTGAACTATGTATATATGGCAATTATTTGCAGCTACAGATAGAGTTGGAGGAGTTGAAAAGCTGTGTGGAAGACTGATGTTGGCTGTTTGGCAAGATAAAAGTACTCCCAGTAATTCCTTTTACTTTCTTTCTAAGGAAAAGAATATGCTTTGTTGTGACAGCAAAGGACTCTTTCTTCAGAAAAAGGAAAATCAATTTCTACAGATGCCAGCTCTGCATTTTCTAACTGCATGGCTAGAAACATGAAATTGAAATATAATGGTCAGGGATTTGTATAAGGATTCACTTGGGGTTGTGTGCTGGGAAGAGGATGTGACAAACTCACAGTGCCTTGGTTATGCACTCAGTTTAGAAATCAGACATCTACTTGGGTCACTGATATCAACAGACAGAGTCTCACCATTCCCTAGTGTTACTCATAAGATTCTGGGCTGATATAGGACACTGGCTTCCAGAAATGGACTAGACACTAAACAAATAGATCTCTTAAAATTTTTTTTTATGTTTTTAATTTATTTTTGAGAGACAGAGAGATACCGTGTGAGCAGGGGAGGGTCACAGAGAGAGAAGGAGATATGGAATCTGAAGCAGGCTCCAGGCTCTGAGCTAGCTGTGAGCACAGAGCCCAATGTGGGGCTTGAACCCACGAACCGTGAGATCATGACCTAAGCCAAAGCTGGACACTTAACCAACTGAGCCACTCAGGCACCCCAAGATCTCTTTGAAAGAGGTAGCAATTTCCTGTGGTTTGAGTAAAGTCTTTATACTCCCTCATACCTAATAGCAGTGACTTATACTTAATGCCTGCCCCATTGTATTAGATGCTTAGTTTGGATATTGCTATACTTGGGCTTTGATTTGCACTTTCTGTACCAAATACCCAGCATAGGAGTATATATACACACCTCTGTAATTGTAGAGGTGATTTATATGTCAGACACTAGGACAATGGATATTTTTTTAGCTAAGTTAATAGGTAGTTTTTCAAGACTGTGGAGGGAGGATTAAGGGAATGATGTTTTGAGGTCCTTAGATGTTATAATTTGAAATCATCTGATGTTCAATAGCATAGGCCTGATGGTCAGAGCTGTTTTCATATGGGGATAAATCTTGTTGTCTTGAGTAACACTGACTACGAGCAATTAAGTTAAGAAAGACTGATGTCTCCCAAGGGGAAAGGAAAGGATAGATAAAAAGAGGGAAAAAAAAAGGAAAAGAAATAAGGGACTCAGGGGAGGAGGTAACAGAGAAAGTATGAATGAAAGAAGAAAATAAAGAGAAAGGATGGAAGGAAGGAAGGAATTTTGAGTAAGAAAAGAAAATGAATGCTCATGGATTGGAAGAATAAGTATTATTAAGATGTCAATACAACCCAAAGCGATCTAGACATTCAATGAGATCCCAATCAAAATTGCATTGACAGCTTTCCCAAAGCTAGACCAAACAATTCTAAAATTTGTATAGAACTACAAAAGACCCAGAATAGCAAAGTAATATTGAAGAAGAAAACCAAAGCAGTAGGCATCACAATCCCAGACGTTAGCCTCTATTACAAAGCTGTAATCATCAAGACAGTATGGTACTGACCCCAAAATAGACACATAGACTAGTAGAATAGAATAGAGAACCCAGAATTGGACCCACAAATGTATGGCCAATCTTTGACAAAGCAAGAAAGAGTATCCGATGGAAAAAGTCTCTTTAGCAAACAATACTGGGAGAACTGGACAGCAACATGCAGAAGAATGAAACTAGACCACTCTCTTACACTATATACATAAACAAACTCAAAATGGATGAAAGACCTAAATGTGAGACAGGAAACCATCAAAACCCTAGAGGAGAAAGCAGGCAACAACCTCTTTGACCTCAGCCACCGCAACTTCTTACTTGATACATCTTCAGAGGCAAGGGAATTAAAAGCAAAAGTGAACTGTTGGGACCTCATCAAGATAAAAGTCTTCTGCACTGCAAAGGAAACAATCAACAAAACTAAAAGGCAACTGATGGAATGGGAGAAGATATTTGCAAATGACACATTGGATAAAGAACTAGTATCCAAAATCTATAAAGAACTCACCAAACTCCACACCCTAAAAACAAATAATCCAGTGAGGAAATGGACAAAGGACATGAATAGACACTTTTCCAAAGAAGACATCCAGATGGACAACAGACACATGAAATGATGCTCAACGTCACTCATCATCAGGGAAATAAAAAACAAAGGCACACTGAGATACCATCGCACACTGGTCAGAGTGGTTAAAATGAACAAATCAGGAAACTATAGATCCTGGTGAGGATGTGGAGGAATGGGAACCCTCTTGCACTGTTGGTGGGAATGCAAACTGGTGTAGCCACTCTGAAAAACAGTGTGGAGGTTCCTCACAAAATTAACAATAGAACTGCCCTACAACCCAGTAATAGCACTGCTAGGAATTTACCCAAGGATTATAGAAGTGCTGATACATAGGAGCACATGAACCCCAAAGTTTATAGCATCACTATCAACAATAACCAAATTATGGAAAGAACCTAAGTGTCCACAAATTGTTGAATGGATAAAGAAGATGTGGTTTATATATGCAATGGAATACAACTTGGCAATGAGAGAGAATGAAATCTGGCCATTTGCAGCAACATGGATAGAACTAGAGGGTATTATGCTGAGTGAAGTCAGTCATCAGAGAAAGACAGAGATCATATGTTTTCACTCATATGTGGATCTTGAGAGACTTAACAGAATACCATGAAGGAAGGGAAGAGAAAAAATAATTACAAATAGAGAAGGAGGGAGGCAACCATATGAGACTCTTAAATACAGAGAACAAACTGAGGGTTGGGGGGAGGGGTGGGAGAGAAGAGGAAGTGGGTGATGGTCATTGAGGAGGGCACTTGTTGGGATGAGCGCTGGGTGTTTTATGGAAGCTGATTTGACAATAAATTATATTTAAAAAAAAAGAAAAGAAAATGGGGGAAAAGCAAGCAGAAAACAAGGGAAGATGACAATGAAAGCTCTATTATACATCATAGGATGTGGGCATTAGTCTCCTACTTTGGAGATGTCTGTTACTCTCTCTGGGCATGTGTTTACCACCTGTTGAATAAATAGACTGGATTGAGTGATTACTTAGGTTTTTAGTGGCTTAACATCCTATATTAATAGTACCCCATTATTGACTATTTTTCAACAACGCTTCCATTTGTGTTATCTTATTTTCTTCCACCACTTTCCTCACTTGCCAACTCTGCTCCAGTCACGCATCTCCTCTTGTTCTCCGACATGCGGATTCCACTCATCCTATTGTGCCCACCTCGGCCTTTCACATGGTCTTTCCTTCTCCTTGGAGTTTTCTCCCACTAGATCTTCCTACAGCATGCTCTTTCACGTCACTTAGATTTGTTCCTAAATATCACCTCCTTGGAGAGTTCTTCTTCAAGGAATTCGTATGTAATAGGAGACCTCACCTGCACCCTTCCCTTCCTCACTCTCTATCCCATTACTCAGTTCCACTTAACTGCTGGGTAGTATAATATGGTATAATTTAAACATATGTATTTACATTTTTAAAAATCTGTCTATGAGGCAAGGATTTAGTCTTGTTCTGTGATGTATCCTTAGCACCAAGGACAGTACCTGCTACATTATAAACACTCATTAAATATTTATAGAATAAATCTTACACCTGGGTGTGGTGGTAGATCAGCCAAGTTTTAATATTCCCTTTTTATAGATCAGGACACTACAGTAAAAAACAAGAAATCAGTTTAAAACACCCTGTGATTTGATGGTTATTTTTGCCTTATTCCCCTGTCACACTTGCCCTGCATTTATGCTAGACTTCAGCACTGTGCCACCCCACCCCCAAGCCCTATAACATCCTGCTCTGATTAATAAATTGCAATCAATTGCAATGCATAATTATCTCCTTAGGAGATCTGAAAAGAATGTAATAGATGGAACATACTTACCTCTCAGCATGGGAGGGGAGTTATGGCTGGGTAACCCAGAAAAAAATGCTTCAAGGAGAAAAAATAGCAAGAGAGCAAATGAAAAGTTGTTCTAAGTAGAAATAACTGAAATGTGTTTGCTACTTCCAAATATCAAATTTAATAAAAGTTTTTTGATTTGATTTCTAGAATTCCTAAAGCAGTGTTTCTCTAAGTATGATTAGCAGACCACCTGATTCAGGCATACCCAGCAAGCTTGATAAAATGCAAATGTCCAGGGAAACTCCGGACTGATAGAATCAGAGTCTCTGAAGATGTAGTCCAGATATCTGCCTATTTGCTAAATTGCCTATGATGCTTTCTGATGCAAACTAGAATTTGGAATAACATTAGATGAAAGATTATTCAGTTTTATTTTGCTTTTTAAAGAGTAATATACTTTGATATAGATATTTTTTCATTTATTTTTCATAAAAACATTTGCTGAGTGCCTACTTTGGAGAGACACTGTGCTGTGTAGATACAGAGATGAATTAGATGTGAGGTTTGTGGTCAAAGACCTCTGTCTTTTAAAATTACTGAAGGACAGAGGGAGAAGACAATACAGTGCAATGGAAGGGCCCCATCCCATGGTCTGGACTCTGTGTGGAAAAGCTACTATCCGGAGATTTGAAGGGGTATCATGTGGAAGGGGCATAGGCCATGTTCAGTATGGTCCAGAGAACAGAAGTAAGGCCAACGGGTGGTTGTTTCAGGAAAGTTAATTTGGGCTCCATATGGAGAAGAATTTTCCTGCTATCACAGCTTTCCAGTTGGGGAGCAAGTGGTCATTGGCCCCATCGAAGTGGGTATTGGAAGACCATCTGTTAGAAATTTGAAAGCAGGGAATCCCATACTTAGTGAGAGGAAGAGCTCCTTTGCTTTTGACTGAGATTCACTGATTCACCAAAAATACTGTATTAATGATATTCTACAACAATTTGTGGACCAAAATTCTTTTATTCCTGGACTCTGTAAAGCATATAAGATAGACAAGATAAGCTCATCATTGTGAGAGAAGAAAAAGAGGAGAAGAAGGGGAGGAGGAAGAGGGCGAAGAGGAGGGGGAGCAGCAAAAAGAAAAAAAAAAGAAAAAGGGAAACAGTTACTAAGATTGACAGCCAGCATTTTTGGTATGCTTCTTGTGTATTGGACCTTATGTTAAATACCTCCCATGCATTACTTTATTTGTCCTTAGAGCAACACTTTAATGTGATTATTTAGAGATTATTATCTCTTTTCCTGGTCAATTCAGTGATATTTAACCCAATGACCTCCTCATCCCAGAAACAGGAATACCGTTTTGGAGTAACTCAGTTTTTCAGATTTTAAAATGTTAAGACAAAGTTTCTCATGTGATTATTTGATTCTTTCCCTGGCTAATGTGTACTCAGCTTCAGATCATGTCTTTAATGTCACTTGTTTGGGACAACCTTCTCAACTCCCATCGATTAAGCCAGGTCTTCTATCATCTGCTTTCTTGGTACCCTGTAACTCTTCTTAGCTACTGCCCTAGATGCCATGAACTATTATAAAGGGAGGAAATAGCTGCAAATAGATTTACAGTGATTCAACTTATTTAGTTGAAACTATACCTCATCTTATGCTATAATGGCATAATGGTGACTGAACGCTAAATGTTCCAGGTTTCTCAGCCTGGAAGAGAATTATAGGATTTTATTTTTTATATAGACTGTATCTGTCACATAAAAATCTCAGATTCCTAGGCCTACACTTAGTGCGTGGCTTTAGGTTTGTATAGGGAGCCCTCCTGAGGTGGTCTCTGACCACCACTCCTTGTTGACCTTTCCTCCTCCACCTCCCATCCTTACCCTAAGTGCTAGCTGTGCTGAGCCTTGCTGTTTCTTGTTTCCATTATTTGCTCACACTATTACCTCTCCTTGCATTCTTGTTCCCTGCCTCTCTGCCTGATTATCTTTTAAGACAACATCTTCTGAGAAACCACCCTGTTTCATTTGAGCCCATACAGTATCCCCCACAAAGAATTCCATAATAACACCAGCACCACTTTATTTCACTTAAACCTACTTTTGCTAGATCAAGGATCAGCAAACTTTTTCTGTAAAGACTCAGATAGTAAATATTTTCAACTTTGTGGGGTGCACAGGTTCTGTTAGTAACTACTCCACTCTGCTACTACAACACAAAAGTAGCCATAGATAATATGTAAACAAATGGCATTTTGTGTTTTTCAATAAAACTTGATTTAGCAAATCATGAATGGGGAAGTTTCGCCCACAGTCTGTAGTTTATCTCTGTCCTAGACTGTAGACTATTCAGGGCATCAACCATGACTTTTTATCTATTTCTAGGTGCTAGTCTGATACTTAGATCATGGTAAGTGTTCAGAAATGTTTGTTGGCTGAACATATGATTCCAGTTCTTATATAAACTGTGTTGTAAGCTGAGACAATTTTCCTTCCAAAAAATATCTTAAAATCTCAACATTCTTTCCATTTGAGCATCAATTTTATTATCAGACAAATGAGGGAAATACCAGTTACCTTGCATCACTCAGGATTTTCAAGAGGATCAAGGTGGAACTGCACTTGAATGTGGACTTCCACAAAGAATGCCATGCACATGAGGGACTTTAAATTCTATCATGTGTTAACTGGACATGTAACCAGTGAGATTGTCCCAAAAAATTTAGTGAAGAAGTATGCATGCAAATGTAAGGTCTGATTTGACAAGTGAAGCTGAAAAGAAGATCCTTTGTAATTGACAGAAAGATCTAAGAAACACATGGAGGATGTAAGAGAAGTATTTACATCCAGCACCTGCACTTGTTGCCTTGTCTCAACCTCAGCAGGTGATGTTTTTGTAGCCTCATTACTACCTTGTTATGCTTTTAGGCCAGGAGTGGCACTGGTTTGTCCCGCTAAGCACCAGTGCACAGTTGCTTCTCAAGGCCTGCCTATAACTGCGAAGGATTCTGAGTCTGTACCCAGCCTCAGTGAGTTTTACAAGAGAGCAATGATGACTCAGAGAATTGCTGGCGTTGAAGGGTGGATATATCACAGAGTTCCCAAGGACCTGAATGTGTCCACGATAGTGGGGAGTGAAGGGAAACCTTTAGGTGTTGGGTACATGGGGAAAGGCATACAGGTCAATTGAGAAAACAAGGTAACAGGATGCCAAAATCAAACCTGCACCATATCAAATTTTTAGTTAGAATTAGACTAGGAAAGATGGCAAAATCTGTAATGTCTTCTTTCTCCCTCTTCCTCTCAAGAACCTAAAGGTAACCCTGTGTTATTGGTACTTGAGATTGATTATTTTATGGGTCAGTTAAGCCCCTTGGTGTTACTGGGCTACTGTGGAAATCTTTCTCCGTTTAGAACATTGTCTTTGTCAGTAAATTAATTCTAAGGTTTTCCCAATTGACCTAAAAACATGAATATACTCTTAGGCCAGCTTTATCCTATTTGGCTTCTGTCTGATTGGTCTGTTGTTTTGTTTTCTTGTTCTTCATGAATATTCTGAATGCGGCTTATCCATCTGCTTCAGAGTTCAACCTTGCCATGACCGTATGAAAGAATCATGTGGAAAGTTTTTAAGATGTTTTGGTGCTAGGGACTCCATTAATATGGGCAGGAAGAACCTGGGCATCAATATTTTTTAAAAAGCTCCCAGAGATTCTAATTTTTTACTAAAGTTGAACACAGTTGGTAAGAGGTCAGGCTCTTGGGACAGACACGGATGTGTCTACTTTTTGTGTCCTACTTCCTCCACTTCCCATGTGACCATGGGAAGGTGGCATCACTTCTCTATTTCTTAGTTATTTCGTGTTGTTTAATGAGGGAAATAATGGTACCTTTCTCATAGAATTATAAAGAAAAAATAAACATAACAGTCTCCAGCACGTGATAGATGAATAATAAATATCAATTATTATACATATTGTAGTTTCTATTCTTCTTACTGATATTATTATTTTGATGATTACAAGCATGATATACATACTTTATTTGCCTGCCCCTAGAACTCTGCGGCTACTCTCGAGTACATCAGCAAGCTAATTTCCTATTTTTGTTTTCTGCATTCTATACTTAGGTAAGTAAGTAACTATAGAATAGGGGTCTAGAACTAGACTCAGGAGTCCTAGGTTCTAGAGCCCACTTCTGCCACACACTAACTATGTGGTCTTGGGTAGCCATCTAGTTTTCTCAGTTACAAATAGGACATACCAATATATATACACAAAAGAACACCAGCATTCACTGAGAGAGAAAGTATTTATACTTTTCTTTGTGCATGCTGTTCCACAAACAGGATATGGAATGTCTTCCCTTTTGATTCTTCTAGGGAACTTCTTTTAATGATTTAAGAGCCAGCCAAAATTCGACCTTTCTGCTTAAAAATGTATGGATGGGTCACATCAGTTTTTAGGTCCCTGCAGCATATTATTGGCACTTACTTGGACACTCTTATTTTGTCCTGAGTTATAGTTATTTCTCTTCTCTCTTACTATAAGGTCACTAAAGGTAGAGATTCCTTTTTACTCACTTGCAAACATTTTCTAGAATAGAATCTAACACATTAACCAACTATAAATGCATAACAAACCTCAAAACATTAGAGGCATACAAAATAGGCATTGATTTCTTGATCATGCTTTGTTGGTCAGTTGGGGAAATCCTGCTTCAGGCTGCTGTCTATGGGTTGGCCAGGGCTGCTGTGCTCCATGGGTGTCTCTTCCCCCTTCTGGGATCATTGGGTTAGCTGAAACATGTTCTCATGATCACTGCAGAAGCTTAAAAGGACAAGCTCAACTATACAAGTCCAGTGTAATCCATTGGTCACATTGTGTATATTTTGTACCATTGGTCAAAGCAAATTACATGGTCAAAGATTCAACTCATTTTTCATTGGAAGAACTGAAAAGGTCCATGACAAAAGTTATGATCCTAGGAAGTGATAAAGAATTATAACCAATAATTCATTCTAGCATGTATATAGTAAGATTGAAAAAGGCAACAAAAAGAAAATAAGCATTTATATCCACTAAACTATATCTTGGTTCTAGGGAAATATTTTCTAAAATATTCATCATGGAACACTAGTTCCAGCAGACATGACTGAGTGTTTTATGATAAAGGAGGGGTGGGGTGGGGTTCTACAGAAGAATAAGTATAAGAAATGCAGAGTTATATTTAAATGGTTTTTGTTTTGATAATGGTAGCATTTTCAGAGATTTTGATTTGTTAACTTGTATCATAAATATGTTAAAGAACTACGTAGTAATAGCTTTAGCAAAATTTACAGGACCATGGAATTTCTTTTTAGGAGCTTCTTGTTGAACTAGTATTATATGAGACCCATTTCAGTACATATTGTGTCAGAATAACAGGAACACGTTTTTCTTGATCATTCACTTAGAAGGGTTGCTTGGGGAGTTGAGAAAGGATTATTAAAACAGTAAGCACAGAAGAATGGCAAATTAGAGAGTTGAGTGAAGATTCCAATTGATAATAGAAAGTGTACATAGGGAGGCAACTATTTAAGAAAATATGCCCTTGAGAAACCCAGATAAATTTAGAAATGGAGAATTCTATGAAGATCCCTATAATGTCAAAGCAGAACCTTGCCGATGAATCAGAGTTATGCTTTGAATTGAAATTGCAAGTAATTAAGTGCGATGGGATTGATCAGGCCAGATACTCCCCATCCTGGAAAGCTCCATGCTTCAGGATACAAAGCTGGGGTTAGTTTTCAGGATTAGGGGACAAGCCCACAGAGGGGATGGGTTATTGGCCCATGTTGTGCTCTCCTGTTCTTCAATCCGTGTCCACTTCCTCTCCCCTCCCCCAACTCCAGTCTTTCGTCCTCTGCTTTTTCACTTCTTTACTGAACTCTAATCTTGGAAACAGGGAGTCAAAACTCTCTGGGCTCTGTTGCCAACAGCTGATGCATTGATTAGATGGCTGCCACTGATAGAAGCAAGACTATTGTTGGGAGTGGACTGAGAAGTGTAGATAAGTGCAGAGAGGGAGGGAACTAGGAAGAGAGATAGAAAAACAACCTTGCAGAGTAGGAGAGCTCTTCTGGACCCACCAGGGCCAGTCTTCAGGGAAATTTATTTAGATGGCTTTGTGAATCGGGATTGAACAATAAACATGGGGTGAGAAATAGGGGTGGGAAGCACAAAATTTGAAGAGGCATAAAAAGGGTTAGTGTCTGATGATTTCAAAAAGAAACATTTAATTTTTTTGTTCTCATGACTATTTCAAGTTTTGAGAGCACAATGTTGACTCTCCCTGTCAAGAAATAAAATAATAAAGGTATCTTTTCTGGCAAAGGTTCATATGTCTAGAAAGTCTAGGGAAATGATGTTGATGGGTGGAATTGGACAGAAATAAACTGGGGAGAGAGGAGAGAGTAGTAAGTGAACCAGAAGTTACACACATGTCCCATCAAATGCAACAAAACCTAGGGTTAATTTTCGGGCAATTGTCACCTGCTAGAATGGGGATACAGAGTTGCCAAATGTTCTGATAAATGAAGGCTATCCATGCACATTTTGTGTGTATAAATTGATACTACTCGTTGGGGCATCCTGTGGGGTACATCCAATCCATCATTCAGTAGTCTGTGAATTCTTACAGGATTGTAGGGAGGCAAGATTGGGAATGCTAGCCTTGGAGTCCAACACCTAGACTTAGTTCCTGGTGATCTGGAGCTTACTTAATAACTGACTTAAAATTTCATTATTAGTAGGATGGAGGGTGATAATACCTACCTCACAGATTTAAGTGGCTTCACATAGCAGAGTAAGCTTTTGCTGTTCTTCTTTGGGGGTATAATTAGTTCTGGGTAGTGGTTTCCCAACAGTGACTACATTTCCTAGCTCCTGCTTACAACGAGATGTGGCCTGGTGAATAGTTCTCAATGATGGACTCAGAGCAGAAATGACACATAGCACTTCTGCATCAAACTTTCAGGAAGCAGGGATGCCTTCTTCTTCCTCAATCTATCAGCTGAATGCATATGATGTTGAGGGTGGTTGAGCCACTAGATGAAAGAAGACTGGGTCTCAGAAATACTTTGTGGAGGAAAACTAGCTGTCAACCAGGAACATCCACTTGCACTGTTAGATTAGTGATAAATGAATTTCTATTTTGTTTTTAATTTCTATATACTTGGAGATAAATCTGTTACTGTAGCTTGGCATAGCCTCATAATACTATCCTTGATATATACCAGGTACTTTGTGAATGTGAGTTCCTTTTCCTTGACTTATACACATAATTATTCTCAGTTAGCTTCTCTTCTGAATTCTGCGCGTTGCACCCTCTTAGGCTCTTTACCTGCACAGTGTCATTCCTCACTACAGTTCTTCTAGGTAGATATCACTTAAATTTTATAGATGCAGATTCAGCAACTTTGAGAAGTTAAGTTATGTACTCAGGGCGACCCAGCTAGTAAGTAGTACAGCTATGTAAACTATGTCCATCTAATTCCATACCTGGTATCTTCCTTGTGAGCCACACTATTTTCCTGTGGCACTGGAGATGAATGGCCCTGGAGATGAATGGAGTATAATAGATAAAAGATTCCACATGACTCTCAATACTATGCTCATAGCTTTTAGTTCTTTTTCTTTCTTTACCAATAAATAGAGCATAGACAGCTTCAGGAAACATTTCAATAATTTAGACAGATTTGTGTGACTCCTTCCTGGGACCTAAAAAGAACTTTTGCTTATCCAAATTAGATAAAGGATGTGACTTTCCAAAGAAACTTAACACTGAATTACTCTAATAGTATCAGACTGGACTTGCCCAGTTGCATTTAAGAGAAGTGAAGAGAAAAGAGTTTTCAATGTACAAGATACAGTATGGTCTCATCTCAAGTTTTCTGTGTATCCCTGGGGCTTGTGCAGTCTGAAACACACAACAAGCACTCAGTTATGGTTTGGGAGGGAGGGAATGGGGAAAGGAGGTTGAGAGGGGTCAGAAAGATTAGGGAAGGAAGGAGAGGAAGGAAGAGCAGGAGGGAAAAAAGGGGAAGAGGCATCATAGTGCTAAGCTGCAGTCCTGTGTTCTATTTTTGGTTGAAGTCTCAGTGCTTGCAGTAACCAGTTCTATAAACTCCTAACACAAATTTAGCATTGAAAGTCACCTTGGGTATTTTGTCTGAGCCTGTCTTTGAAGATGAGGAATTTGAGATTCAGAGGTTAGATGAACTTTACAAGGTTTCTCAGCTAATTAATTACAGAACCCCAATTTGAACCTAGTTCTCTTGACTGCCATTCATGCCAATGAAAAAAGTTTTCACCATACAATTGCTGTGATAATAAATGAAACTGGGATGAAAGAACAGGGGCTTTTGGGCAGAGAAATCAGCTAGAAAAAGTATGTATGTGTATTTATGTAGCTCCATTATTCTAAGTCAGTGATTTATGATAAGCAACCTGGCTAAAGTTCAGTGAAGTCCCTACAAATATTTGGCAATTTTTAACCCCAGAAGCTCATCAATGAGAGAGAGAAGCAAAGAGGGAGGGAAATTTAAATTTTGCAGGTGACTTGCCAATTACTCCAGTCAAACATACAGCCCAGGCAGCCTGACACAGGAGCTGCAGATCTGCTGTTCTTCCCTGGATGCTAAGTTCTCTCATGCTTCCCATGGAGTGAGCATCTCACTCTGCTAAGTGTTTAGTGTTTAAAGATACATATTTTTCATACAACATTGCCCCTGAATGCAAGCCAACTCACCACTTCATCTGGTGTTCAACTGAAGAAAGAGCAATCTGTTTCAAAATAGGAGCAAATGTAGTCTGTGTTGGATATGCTTTGAGTTAGTGTTATAATCGCCAATGTAATGCCTTTTGATGGGGTGTTGAAAGATGATTTTGACTATTTGTGGTATTTTCTTTAGAAGCTGATCCTTTGATGAGATGTGAGGCTTTGTACTGATTTCTACAATGGACATTCAGAATCTATTTGCTTGCTACTCTGACTTTAGGTCAAGCATCATACATTTTAATTGCAAATTTAGTGGGTTTTTTTAACCTTGACTCAAACTGTATTATCAGAACACATGTCTGGGTGATGGGACATATTTAAGATACCTAGAAGACTGGGGACTCATAAATTAAACTGGCAGATCTTTTTTATGGTAATATTTAAGATTTTTCTAATTTTGAGGACCAAGAACACATATTCCCCCAAAGACAGGAATTGTATAAGCTTCAAAGAGTAGTGGATAAAGGGGGTAAGGTCCCGAGTTTGAATCTTAGTCTGCCATTGATAAATTGGTGGCACCAGGCATGTCATTTACACTATCTGGGATTTGATATCATCACCTAAAACATGTGCAGATAGTACTAATAATCTCAAATGCTGCTTCCAGATTTTATATTGCTTCAGTCTATTAAACAAGTTTCCCTTTCTTGTGTGCACAAGAAGATAAAATATCTCTCTAGCCTTCTAGAGTCTAGGAGACAGGTGATTGCCCACCTGCTACTTGGTAGATAAGAGGACTAGGACCAAAATGAGACTCTTAGTTGACCCATTCTCAAATTAGAAGTTTGAAGCTGCCTTACATTTCTAGGGTTTCTTTCTCTGCCGTTGGAGACACAGTCACTGATTGAATTCAGCTTTGTTCTTTATGCTCAACATTCAAAATCTAAAAAACCAACTCCTAGGGTGTATCTCATGGCTCTGCCATGAGTGAATTTTTGAATTCCAGTGAATCTTTGAGCTACTGACTGGCCAGGGGGCTCTCATAGACTCTGGTGTTAAGGCTACTAATGTTGTCTTATTTTAAGGCCACCAAAGGTTTGTTACCTGAGAGATCCTGATTACTTCCATCTGGTTCTTATAAAAACAGTGACCAGGAAGAGTTTGTGGCTCTTCAAAGTCAAAGAAAAGAACACTATGATTTTGAGCTTGTCTTTTCTTCCCATCAGTCAAGAATAGTAAGGAAAACCTTCTGTCCCAGCCAACGCACAACACAGAGCCATATCATACTGCCTTTTGAGTTAAACAAGAAAAAAATCAACAAGGAAAGAGCTAAGATGAAAGGACACAAACACTAATGAATGGGGAGGAGAAATATGATACCATTAGTGAAACATTTCAAAAAGGAGAACAAATATTCAGATGAATGACCCGGCCTCCCCCACCCCCTACTTTTTTAAGAAGTCTGAAGAGATGAGTGATCACCAAATGAAAGAGAATAGATGCTCATGAAGGGAAAAAAACTGCAAATATAGTGGATTCTCAGGAGGAGATACATTCACAGATCTTTGAACCTTGTTTGAGCCATTAATATAGTGGATGCTTCCCTTTAGGGCCAAGACACGGAAATGCCACAGTGGAGTATATTCTTCATGTTTGTTTGTCTTCTTAACCTAACTATGAGGACTTGAGGGCTCAGACCAGGTACATAGTACATGTTTTCCTTTATTAAACATTCTTCCAGAATATGTCTGCTTTCACTGCCCTCATCCTGAAAAAGTAAACTAGTTTTTCTTTTGTAGGCACAGATCAGGATAGAGGAGAAGGTGAAGTTTAAGGTCCTCTGTTAGGAGTATATTTATATAAGAGTGATTTTTTAGTGGAAAATTCAATACAGACAAGGTGAAAATTACAGGGGCAGCTGAGCAAACTAAACAGAATGATACTAAGTCAAAACACAAGCAAGATTTAAACAATTCCAAGTTAGAAGAGGAGCATAATAAGAATTCAGAGACAGGGATGAGGACTGTGGGCTGGAGCCTCATGTGGCATTCAGCTGCCAGAGTCCTGTTGAGATCAGAACATCTTACATAACAGTAGCTGTAGTGTGGGAAGCTGGGAGGATTTTACGTTTGCCTTGTCCAGGTCTTCAGCTCAAAGAGTCAAGAGGGCCCAAATCTCCTTCTTCCAATAGGCAGTCATGTTGCATGAACATCTCTGGCCGTCGGAGTATGGAGGAGAAAATACAAGGTCTTCGGAGATTAATGTACTCATCTGCAGTATTTAAGAGACTTGCTCCATAATAATCAATTTATGAGAAGTACTTCCACCATTTGTTTTGTAACGATTAAGTGCAAGCAATATTCCAAGGATGAAGGAATGTTGTGATAAAAATAAATTATAATGTATAAGAGTTAATTTAACTTTTTAAGACTATATTTTTGAGAGAGAAAGTATGAGCAGGGGAGGGGCAGAGTGACAAGGAGACACAGAATCTGAAGCAGGCTCTGAGCTGTTAGCACAGAGTCTGATGTGGGGTTTGAATCCATGAACCATGATACCATGCCCTGAGCTGAAGTCAGATGCTTAACCAATTGAGCCACCCAGGCATCCTATAATAGTTAACTTTAAGAAGCAAAAAATGTTTATGAAAGACTGAGCAGATTCAGACAATGTGTATTATTTCAGCTGGTATGAATTTTGTCTCTGATGAGAAGGCAATGGAGAATTTTGCTGAAGTTCACTATGGGCCAGATATATACTTTGCTAAGCACTTTTTATGGCTTGTCTCCCTCAACCCTCACAACACTATATATTATAGACTGGACTACCACTGGACTCATTTTTAAAGATGCAGAAATGATACAAAATGCAGTTACAAGAAAATGCTGATAAATGTTGGAGCCAACACAAAAAACTTGGTTGGCCTGAGTTCGGTGTGTACATTTTCAGGAACTGTTCATGATGGGAGCCAACTTTTTCTATGGCAAGTATTATGTTGGATGCTTTAAAAGTATCTTGTTTAGGGGCACCTGGGAAGTTCATCATGTTGAACATCTGACTCTTGATTCTGGCTTTGGTCATGATCCCAGGGATCAGGGGATCAAACACTGCACTGGGCTCTGTGCTGATCATGGAGCCTGCTCAAGATTCTGTCTCTCCTTCTCTTGCTGCCCCTCCCCCACTTGTGCTCGCTCTCTAAAAATTAAAAAAATAAATAAAGTACCTTCTTTAAATAGTTCCTTCCAAGACACCCAAACTGAGGGAAGTTATTTGCCTAATACTGCATAGGTGGTAAGTAGCTGAGAAAGGTCATTTATTTCAAAGCCATACTTTTGACATAGGAACTGGGAAGATACAGAAGAACAGATAGGGATGCCTGGGTGGCTTGGTCTGTTAAGTGTCTGACTTCGGCTTAGATCATGATCTCATAGTTTGTTTGAACCCCACGTTGGGCTCTGTGCTGTCAGCACAGACCCTGCTTTGGATCCTGTCTCCCTCTCTTTGTGTCCCTCCCTGCTTTAAAAATAAACATATAAAGAATCATTAAGAAAAAGAACAGATATTGATTCCTCCCCTCTAGAACACTACAGTATCAAAAAGGGTACAGAAAGCAATGGACAGAAAACAGCACAAGTTGGATTAAAACTCTAGGTCAAAATACGAGGTTTAGCAGTTACTCTGAGGCCCAGGAAGAATGGGGGACAGTCAGGCTGTGGGGGCCTGAAAGCTCCTAGAGGAGAAAGGTCAGTTCTGGAATTTGCAGAAAGCCTTGTCAGTCTCATTCTAATCATCTCCACATCTATCTGTTTCTTCCCTATGGATCTTGAAATAAACCTCTTGTCTATTTTCAGCTGAATGATGCCATGGAGACAGGCCTGGTGTCCAGGAAGTGGAGATCTAAGCAGTCTGTCCTAGAGTGCCTCCTGACTCCAGATCTAGGGTCATAGGCAGAACAGCCTGTACCACAGGGAGCCAGCCTGTGTGTGGTTGTGGGTGGCTGCACAGCTGTGTGGGATGCTGGGGAAGGTCTCAGGTGGGGGTATTGGAAATTGGAATTAATGGCTTCCAATTACTACAGTTTCATCTGCAACAGACATTAGCAAAGAAATATAGTCAGTGCAATTGTGAGTAGAAAGATGGGCCAAGGAGATGATCCTAAGAAAAGAATAAGGCATGTTGATTATATATTTTCACATATTTTTTTAGTTTTATAGAAAACACTAAGAACTACTTTGTGTTGAGTATGTACTTTACTATGTGCAGGTGCTCTAAATACTTAATCTCTATTAATAGAATTCCTACTTAACAGAAGATAGAAATGGAGAATTTAAAGAAATTAAAGTAAAATCACACATCTTTGAGCCTAGATTGGTCTGAATCCAAAGCCCATGCTTTTTGACTTGACATTCAAATGTCCTACAAGTGTTTACAGAATCCATGCTCCAGATAAAGCATAATCCTAGACCTTCTCTCACCCAGGAGCAGGTCTGTGTTGTAGTTTTTATATTTATATGTGGGAAATGTCTTATAGACACAATGTGGAGGCTTTCCTGGAGCAGTTAGGTGAAACTTCTACTCTTTATCTCCATCACTGTTGGTCCAAGTTGTGGGTGATGTCTGCAGTAGAGTTACCACAGAACAGCACATGGGTTGACTAGACATTTTTCCTAATTGCACTTGCTCTTGATTCAGTAGCATCCCAATCTGGTTTCCAGAAATCATCTAACCTTATAATAAGCCATTTGCTGTTTGAGCTAACCAGAACAAATTGTGTGGTTTGCAAAAGTTCTTATTTTATTACCTTATTTGACAACTAGGGGAATGGAGGCTCAAGTGATGTGACCTGCTTAAGCATTCCTTCCATCATGTTCTTTTTGCTATGTAAACATAGTTTCTCATAAAATTCCTCTATGGATAAGGTTTATCTGTAAGAAACAGGAGCTTAATCCATTTACGTGATTTTCACCCTCAGTGATTGTTATCATGTGACATTATTTTAGGTAACATATGGAATTCTCTTTTTGACCTAACTTTAAAGAAATAAAAATCCTTAGAAACATCATACAAGAGGCAATATATGGTGCACTAAAAATAAAGGATGTATGGATATGTGTTGTTTTGTGAATTCAGCAGACTTTTTTTTTTGGTAAGGGCTGCCTGCTTTTCCTTTAGATAACAGTTTTTCCTCCTTCCAAGGGATTTTGATGGGATTGAATCAAAAAGTCTCTGCTAAAGGGCTGGCATGTTGCTCAGACTGGCCAGAGTACCAGCATGGTCCATCTGAGGGTACATGGCCCAAGTAAGGTCAACCAGAGCCAGTTTTGTGGTTTGTCTTGACTCCTGAGAGAGGGAGAGAGGGGGTTATTTCCAATATATGTTATGTTTTCATAAGCACAGAAGCTTGAAAATTCAAGGGACCATCTTGCTACCATATGGAACAAACCAATCTGAGAATGAAGTTTAAAAAGATAAAAGCAGAACTGTTAACAGAGAGATGAGACCTAGATGGGGAGAAAAATCTTGAGAAAGAGAGGCAGAGGCTAATAGAAAAAGGCAGAAAGAGCCAAAGGGAAAGCAGACATAAACAGAGAAAGAGGAGTTACCGAGGCACATATACATAGAGATCACAGATATCTGCACACATACACAGAAAGACAGGGAACACACACACACACACACACACACACACACACACACACACACACACAGAAATATGCAGAGAATCAGAGGGACTCCATGGTACTGCTACTTCATATCCTTTGAAATCCTGCAACCATCCATGCCTAAGGCAATATCTGCTCATTGGACTTCTTGGTTTTAAGAGCCACCATTGCTTGCGTAAGTCCACTGGGGTTGGAGTCCTGAAGAATACAAACTAAGAATCTGGTGTTTCTGGCTCAATTTTGGTCACTCAACCAGCTCTGTGACCTCGCTGTATTTCAGATTTCTTAGTTTTCTCATCTTTAAAAATGCAGCAGTGATACCTGCTTCACCTATTTTCAGTGTTGTGAGAGCTGATATGATGGGGCCATAAGATGGGTTTGAAAGCAAAAACAATGCTATACCGATGTATGAACACTCATGGAACATCTCTTGTGAAAAAATTGCCATGGTAGGAGTTTGGATATGGGTTTTTAATGCTGCAGTTTTCCCAGTGGACAAGGCTGGAGAAAAACCTAATCCACCCAGGGGATGTTTTTCGAGGTAACAGAAAGCAGCTATTAAAAAATGTCAAACATTTGGGGAGCTGATGTATCCAACGGGAGGGAACTGCTTTGAACAGAGACGATTGATTGCTACTTTTAAGGACACGATGAGGAAATGACCCAGAAAATTAGCATGATCACCTGCCGCAAAGTGGTTCTCGCATCTCCATTTACTTTCAGATGAAAGGAAAATGAAGGAAGGACATATAATCCTGATATTTCATACCCCCCCCCCGAGTTAAATCTTTGGTTAAAAAGAAAAAAATGTTTCTCTTACTTTATTCTCATGCCTCCCTGATGGGAGATGTTTTGTTTGTGATTTGTTGGGTTCCTTAAGCAGCAATACTGCTGTATTATTTTTTATGATAAAGAAATAATAGGTACATGGAACTTATTTTAAATGGGTTGCCTCCTAAAAGCAAGCTGAAAATTTCTGTAGAAAATCCTCTCCAAAATTTTAGTCTAATCACTATATCGTATACCTAAACTAATATAAAAGCTGTATGTTAAAAATAATAAAATTATTAATTCTAAGAGATTATTTGATATGTATCGAGTGCAGGACAGCAAAAATAGATGTTTCTGGTGGCCCATTTGATTCACCCAAAATGCTTGTTTAAAAAATCAGACTCTAGGGATGCCTGGGTGGCTCAGTCGGTTAAGTGTCCCACTTCAGCTCAAGTCATGATCTGGCGGTTCATGGGTTTAAGCCCCGCTTCAGGTTCTGTGCTGACAACTCAGAGCCTGGAGCCTGTTTCAGATTCTTTGTCTCCCTCTTTTTCTGCCCCTCCCTTGCTTGCACTCTGTCTCTGTCTCAAAAATAAATAAACATTAAAAATTTTAAATAAGTAAATAAGTAAGTAAGTAAGTAAATAAATAAATAAATAAATAAATAAATAAATAAATATCAGACTCTTGCAGGTCCTGGGTGGCTCAGTTAGGTAAGCTGATTCTTGATTTTATCTCAGGTCATGATTTCAAGGTTTGTGGGATTGGGATGGAGTCCTGCTTTGGGCTCTCGCTAAGCATGGAGACTGCTTAAGTTTCTTTCCCTCCCTCTTCCTATGCCCCACAAGTGCACATACACACACACTCTCTCTCTCTCTCTCTCTCTCTCTCTCTCTCTCTCTCTCTCTCTCTCTCTCTCTCTCAATAATAATAAATCTTAAAAAATACCTCCAAACTCAAAAACAACCAGATTCTTTGGCTGAAACCCAAGTGACTCAGATGTGTGTGATCAGGTTTGGAAAAAATTGTTTTCAGTGACTTGGCTAAGATTATACTGCTAGTTGATGAGACCAGTATTTGGTCTAAGTCCCTCTGAGTCCAAATTCCGCATTCCTTTTGTTTCATCATTTTTGTTGATGATCCTTCAAGGTAGCTTAAACAAAGAAGCAAACATACACAGCCACAGACATCCTTTGTGTTGCTCCCTATACCTAAAACATTCTATCGAGAGATAGGATATCACAAATCCTATAGAGTCTACACTTCTGGAAAACAATTTTTCCTCCAGTGATGGTTTTGTCTATTTTAGACTCAACACAGGGCTAATTAAATGCTTGCTGTCTTTTGCCAGGTTTGGCAAGTGGCATTTGAGTGGTTATCTGCTTACTGGTGAAATTAAGAGAACAAAACACATTCACTAGAGTGTGGAAGGTCAGCTCTCCTTAATAAAGGGTTTGCAGCTATGTGAAATTGGAAAAGAAATGATGTATTCTGAAGCTATTCTCATCCCATTAACTTAAATCAAGAATAAAGGCAAATACAGTTTCAAAGATTAGCTTCCAAATCTGATGCATTTAAGAGGCATAACTGACTCTTCTCTATTACCTCTACTTTCCTTTTTCCCTTTACCCCTCAGCTTAGAAGCTTGGAACTGGAACATTCACAAATGCTGAAAGTATACTTGTACTTTTCATGTTTTTCTTTGACAAAACATACATTTCCTCTGAGCTTAGGGTCTGTAAATCTGCTGATCCTTAGAGAAAGAATGAATTCTGTTTCTTTCTCTAAGGCCAGACACCCCCTCCAGCATCTGTCTTCTTTAGGACAGAAACCAAATAAAAAGAGGACCCCAATGTCTTCAAACATTTAATTCAGAGCTGGTAGAAAACTTGTTTTAATTCAGTGTAATCAAGTTTCTCCAAGTGGTCTGTGTTATTATTTGAGACATTCTCCTCTAGTGGTTCTGGCTTTCTGAGAGCAGCAACATGGAGAAAGGGATTTGAACTAGAGGAAGCATGACCATAGCTCAAACCCTTCTAAAAGAGTAGGGATTGTTTGTGGTTCATAAACCATAGAAATACTCAAAGCACAATGGAGGAGAGGCATTTCCAGAGTGTAAGCTTTTACAAAATAACATACACATATTTGATGTATACATAATATTTCTGGTATTCGCAGTAAACTGCAATTTAAGATTTTTCCAACTCTGATTATTCTGAGTCAAAGACTAGCATTTCACTTCTAAAGATCCTGAGTTGTCTAGTTAAAAAAAAAAAAAATATATATATATATGAGAAATAAATATATATGAGAAATCTGGGTCCTCAGCAGAGCCACAAAAAGTTCAAGGTAAAAGGATAAGAGAAGGGAAAGGAAGGCCTCAAAATGCACAGATGGGATTTTGAACCATCTGTCTTTTGCAGTGAAATTCCTAGTGGTAGATGGGACCTGGGTGAGTGGAGAAAATGCAGCACTATGAGGTTCGCTGTTTGTCTGAATAGATTACTCCACTTCATTTTGGTAGTGTGCCTTAATTATTTTAAGACACATCACTCTTTTGAAGAGGAATCCAAAGCTATGTCCGCTGCAAAGTGGCACCTTCCTTCCTTCCTTCCCTCTTTCCCTCCCTTTCAGATTGAGCAGGAGAGAAGGGCAGAGGATGAAAGAACCTCAACCAGGCTCCATACTCAGCACAAGCTCAATGCAGGACGCAATCTCATGACCCTGGGATCATGATCTGAGTCAAAATCAAGCTGGGTGCTCAACAAATGGAGCCACCAAGCTTCCCCCAAAGGGGTGCTTTTAAGCCAGCCCAGTGAATCCACCTTCTGGCTAGTTCACATTTCATACAAATGGGTACTCCAATGGTATAGTGATGAAAACTCTCACTTCCCTACCTTGCCTTTGTCTGGCTTTTCACGTTGTCCCAGCCCTCCTGAAAATTTTTTCTATCTCCAACCACCTAAGTTTGGCAGAGTTGGTTTTCCCAGGTTGCTCCTCTTTCCATACAACCTACACTTGATCTGATTTTTCTCACACTAGGCTATTCTGAGAAACCACTTGGTTCACTCGAAACCCGGCCTTCGGGATGCTTCTAGCTGTATCGCTGATTTAGTTGGTACCCATTCATTATTGTTGATTTTTTTATGAGAGGCATCTTTTCACTCCATTTTCTGTCAGTTAACCAGATAACCAGATCTCATACTCTGACTAATTTGCTTTGTGGCAAATGCCTCTTAGAAATGAATCAGAGATAAAAACTAATCACATTAGGTCTCTGATGTCAAGATCTCAAATCGCCAAAGACATGACCATGTTTTGAGCAAAGTTCCTACTAAACTTGTCAGCCCATCTCTGTCATTCATACAGGAAAATATATAGAAGTTAATTCAAGCTAATACTCTAGTATTTTTCAGACTCTGGTTCCAACTCCTTTATATTTTGCATAGCTGTTGAACTGGCCTAAAACCAACCTATGGACATATCTTTTACTGACATCAGTGGCCAGCTTGCGTGTTTCCTTCAATAGCACCCTGTTTCCTTTGGGTTCAGAGGAAGAAGTCATTTAGGCTTCTAAGAGGAGGAAACAGGTCTCTAACTTCACAAGAGCAAAAATAATTAAACAATACCAAGAAGAAAAGGCCAAGAGAGAATTCCAATCCCCCTTTAGTTCCATTCACAATACAGTCCCTCCATTTTCTCCATTTTTTTCTTAAACCTTATCATGGTACCACCTTTACCTTGATGGTGAAGTGAGGTGTGGCAGGCAGTGTGTAAGTGTGGGTTAGAATGTACACCTAATAATAATCTTGAGGGCATTTAATTAAGAAGAGCTGGGTAGTGAAGGTGTGGGAAATAATTTTCAAACTATGTTAGTTGAAGGTAAACTGATAAAAACTTGCTTGAAGAAAACCTGTTAATATGTATCAATTATTTTGAGTGCCTGGTTGGCTCAGTCAGTTGAGCATCTGACTCTTGATTTCACTTCAGGTCATGATCTCCTGGTTTTTGAGATCAAGCCTCGTGTCTGGCTCTATTCTGATAGTACAGGGTCTGCTTGAGATTTTTTTCTCTCCCTCTCTCTCTGCCCCTTTCCCACTTGCTTCTCTCAAAATAAATAAGCACTTAAAATATGTATCAATTACCTTTAAAATATATATTTCCTGAGATACCTGGGTGGCTTAGTAGGTTAAGTCCCTGAGGTCATGATCTCACAGTTCGAAGGATGGAGCCCCACATTGGGTTATTGGCTCGGAGCCCTGTCTCTACCTCTCTCTCTCCATGCCCTTCCCCTGTTCATGCTCTCTGTCTTTCTCAAAATAAAAAAAGTTAAAAAAATAAAATGTATATCCCCTTATTTATTTTTAAAGAATTAAGAAATGTAGAAAAGGATTTGTGCTCAAAGATCTGAATCTCAGCATCATTTATACCAATGAAAAGACTCAGGGATTTGTTAGATATGTTATGAAAATATCCACACAATGGAAATCTGTCCTTTAAAACGCTGTTCCTGAAGAATATTTAATGGTAGGGAAAGGACACTATGTGAAAAGAATAAGTATAAAACTATGTGATTATAATAGTTTTGCTATTGGAAACACTACCTACAAAAATGTTACTTGATATTTAGGTAATTTTCTTTTCTTCTTTGTATTTTCTGTATTTAAACACACACACACACACACACACACACACACACACACACTTCCAAATAATAACCAGTAGGTATTATTTGGAAAAGAAAGAAAACTTAAAAGTTTATTAGATGAAGTAGTGACGGCAAACTTTCAGTGTCGGGTGTGTCTGGGAGGCTCCCCATTTGCAAATGATAAAAGCTAAGTAAAGAGATCCTGATGAGCTAAGTAAAGAGACTGTTGAAAAGCTATCTGGGACTTGGAGAATTGATGAAAAACCCGAAGATAAAGCTAGAGAAAGGCAAGTAAGCTATCCAGAAAGTAGAAGTGCCAGGGCAAGAGTACAAATGGAGGCCCATATACTTTACGTTTAAATATTTATGAGTTATAAATCAAACTAACAAACTATTACATGAAATATGTTCTCTCCTTTGCTCTTGACAAATAGATCATCTTAAAAAAATATGTGTAAAGCAGCAGTTACTTCCAAGTAACTATGGATGGCTTGTGCATTTGCTATGAGAATATGCAGACACAGAAGAGGCCAAGCAGGAATGGAGAGAGATGACAGAGAAACATTTTTCCCTGGCTTCCTGGCTTTATCCTCAGTTTCCACTTCTTAATGGTTCCTGTAATCGCTGAGAAAGTCTTCCACATTTTTCTTCCTCTTTGGACAGTTCTTGGGGGTAGGGGAGTTCTTTATGCTCAAGCTCGAATTCTTGCCCACTCAAACTCCCATTCCCCTCTCCCTCCACCAATCTTAGCATTTCATAAGCTACAAGGTTTCTCTTAACCCTAGAGTTAAAACTGGGCAACCTCTGCCCACAAAGTGCCCCAGTGCCCTTGGCCCCTGCTTGCTCTTAGAGGTTTCTCAAAAGAACCTCCTATTCTTTCCTTCTTCCCATTCTCAGACCCTAGAAGAGCCTTGTCGGTGCAAGTGTGGATGCCCTACATCAAGTTATATTCACACCCTACTCCTCTTTACAAAAGCTATCCCACGCCCAATCTTAGGTCCCAGGAGTGTGTGCACAAGTGGCAGCATGGTCTGCTCTCAGGAGTGCAAATGCAGGGAAGCACTGAATGCAGGCTGTGGCCTTGTGAGCAGGGACTTTTGGAATCTTGGGCATCTAAAATGGGGTGGGTGGGCTCCAAGTGAGGGTATCTCTTTGGCCCCACTGGAAATAGGAAAAGGGAAGCAGGAAACCAAGTCTGTCTAGACATCAGAAGAACCTTGTCAAGAAGAAATGCTACCTCTGTTTTCAGTCCTAGGTCAGGATTCAAGATCCAGGGAAAGGTCCTCTGATTGGGCACTCCTGGTCTTCTGACAGTCCCTAACTGAACTAGAGGATAGGTAGAAGAAATATGCTACCTGGGCATTTGGGTTGCTCAGTTGGTTAAGCATCCAACTTTCACTGAGGTCATGAACTTTCAGTCTGTGAGTTTGAGCCCTAAATCGGGCTTGGGCTGGCAGCTCAGAGCCCAGAGTCTGCTTCAGTTTCTGTGTCTCCCTCTTTCTCTGCCCCTCTCCCATGTATAATATGTCTCTCTCACTCTCAAAACTAAACATTAAAAATAATTAAAAAAAAAGAAATATGCTACGATAGCTGGAGGGGGTGGGTACTAGAAAACGTCCTTTTGCCATCACAATATACAATGAGAGAGGAATACACTAAATGGATATAAGGAGGCCATTCAAAAGTGGAATGGATGCTGGAAAATCACAGAGAACAGATCATGTGTCTATAAAATTACTTACACAAGAGAAGGGCACAGTGGGAGCTTTTCTCTGACAAAATTAATTAGGTTATAGTACACACTATGGTCTAAAAATTTGTGTCCTCCCAAATTCATATGTTGACATCCTAACCCAAAATGATGGTATTAGGGCCTTTGGGAGTTTCTTAAGTCATGCAAATGGAATCCCCATGATTGAGATTAGCATCTTATAAAAGAGACCCAGAGAGATCTCTTGCCCCTTTCATCATGTGAGGACACAGAGAGGGTGCTTGGGAAGAACTAGGAAGAAGACTCTCACCAGAAAGGGACTATGTTGGACTTTCCAGCCTCCCAAACTATGAGCAATGTAATTCTAAGCTACTCATTTTGTGGTATTTTGATATAGCAGCCTGAATGGACTAAGAAAATGCCGAAGATAAATGGAGATAGGAAGATCAGTTAGGAATGCTCTCTGCCTTGGAGTAAGTGTTCATGTTTTTTTCTGAGACCAGAGGTTATTTAAAACTATGACCCTCATGGGGGACCTGAGTGGCTCAGTTGATTAAGCATCTGACTCTTGATTTCAGCTCAGGTCATGATCTTGTGGTTTATGAATTCAAGCCCTGCACTAGGCTCTGTGTTGACAGTGGGGAGCCTGCTTGGGATTCTCTCTCTCCCCTCCCCTCTGTACCTCCTCCATAAGCACTTATTCTGTCCCTCAAAATAAATTAATTAAACTTAAAAAAAGTAAAACTATGACCCTCACATTGCATTTGGGGACATGGACTCTAGGTAGTTCCTTTTATTCTTTTTTGGGGTTATGGGATGACTGTCTCGCACATTTGGCTGGACTGTATATGATGGTGGGTGAAATAGCTCTCTACTTGCTCCTGGCTAAGAAATACATTTAGAATACAAAGGCAGACCGGCAGTCTTGTGTATGGAAGAACTGCCAATGAATAGGAGAAGTAACGTAAATCCCCACCTTGTCTGGGAGCATTTGCCAATCAAGGATTCAGTGTGCCCTCTGAGACTAGGTCTCACTCTCTCACACACACACACATACACACACACACACACACACACACACACACAGAGAGAGAGAGAGAGAGAGAGAGAGAGAGAGAGAGAGAGAGAATATATACTGAAGAGATCTGATAACATGTAACTACAATAACACTTACATATCAGACTCATTTCAACTGACCTGCACATTTGTATGTGACTAAATGTAGGGAAATGGTGGAGGAAGAATGCTTTATTTCACACCTCAACTTGAGTATAAGGCCTAGCTTCTGGTTCAGGCTTCTGAAAATTGAGAGAGAAGATCTCTGGGATTAGGAATCACAAATTTTCTTTTTTAGGATCCATTATTTCAAAAGCTGTAACTCAGATGTGTAAATGCCTGTGCTTCTGGGTTGAATGAAGCATTGACTCTAAAGGTTGAAGAAACGATGATGTCTTGTACCCTGTTCATTTCTTCTCTCTTATTCTCTCTTTGTCCTTCCACCCAAGGCTTCTTTTTCCTTCTAGCTTCCCTCTTGCTCCAAATTAGCCACTTTCTCAGACTTTGCCATTTCTGTCAGTAGGGCAATTGTTGTCTTCTTCAGAATCAATACCTGGTTGACATGATCAATGCCTCTATTTTCTTCACATCTCATCTGTCACAATTCCTGCCAGTTCTGTCAATGCTGCCTGTTTGACATCTCTGACGTGCTACCACTTATCCATTCGCTGCTATCATCACATGGCCTCCATAATTCCTCATTCTTATCTATATTATGTCCAGAGGTTGTCTTCCCTTTTAAAATTCATTTCAATTTATTCAAGTCTGCTTTCTATAAGGAAACTAATATACTAATACTAAATACTAACTAAATACTATATTAGAACTGCTGAGGAATTTCCCAGTCTTAAGTATGAATTAAATTCCTCAACTCGGCATTCAGGGCTTTTACTCTGTCAAGTAATTACCTTCTTTTCATCTCACCCCGTACAGTATTAGTAGCTGCACTTAACCACTAAGTGTTTCTGAAAATCCCAGGCACATTTTTACTGGATTATTTTTGCTTCTGCTATTCTACCTGCCTGAAATTTTCTTCCTAATGTTAGTGCACCTTTTAAAGACAGTCTCAATCCTGACCTTTGTTTTGGAACATTTTCTGATTCCCCAATTTAGAATCTTTTCTTCTCCTCTAAAAACCTATATGAACTTGCTCTCCTTACCACTCCTTCATTTTAATTTAATGCTAACTAGCTGTAATGTTGTTTCTCTATTAATTGAAATAGACAATCTTCCAGCTAGGTTGTATATACCTTGAGTGTATAACCTTTCTTTTATATTTTTTGACTTGAAACGCTAACAACAATTAATGAAAAGAATAAGAGCCACAATCATTAGGTGCTTGCTATATTCCTGACACTGGGCTAAGAGTTTTATGCTATGATATCACTTGACCCTTTACATCACTGCATGAGGTAGGCACTATTAATCTTTCCCTTCACACACAAGGAAGCTGAAGCTTAGAGAAGGAAAGTCACTTGTCTGAGGTTATAAAACTAGTACGTTGTAAAGTTAGCATTTGAACCATGATATTTCTTGCAGCAGAGCCTAAACTTATAAACCTGTTTTCTACTGAAACCCTACTTTTTAATTCAGGGTACTATATTCAAAGGATTTTAAAGGGCCAACCAAATACCAAGTATTGGTTTTATAAGTTATTCATGGATATGATAACTACAAATAGCTAAATGTAGCCTGCCCAAAAGGGCTGCTTTCTGTGAAGACACACAATATTCAGGATCCCAAGTACTTCAAGCTGCCATACAGGAATAAGGATAGCTACCAATTCCTTTCTACTCTTTTCATTGAGAAGTCAAGTCTAGTTCTCTACCTCTTGAAATTAAATTGGACTTAATGAATTACTTCACTAGTAGATTTGGGCTAGAGGAGAATGTAGTGGCAGTTTCCAGCCTGGGACCTTAACACATTTACAGCCTTCACTTCGTCTCTTAGAATACTTTCTGGGGGATTTCCGAGACACTCTGAAACAAGCCTGACTAGTCCGAGACTGCCATGATGCAGAAGTCACATGTAGATGGTCAGGTTGACTGTTTTAGCGGACCCCAGACTTCTCCAGTCTTACCAAAGATTCAGCTATCATGAGCTCTCTAGAGCAGTCTGCCTGCCAGCTGAATTAACTTCAGTCAATGACATAAGAAGCAGGAAACCGATCCACCTAAACTCTGCCCTAATACCTAACCCACAAAATTATGAGATATACTAAAATTGTTAAGGCCCTAATTTTTGAGTTAATCTATACAGCAAGTGGCAACTGGAGCTAACTAGAACCAGGGACTGTAAACCATAAACTGCCTATGGGCCTACAGGGCCTTCCATCCCTTTTTCTTGCTAAGTGCCTGTATCATTCTTTTCCCTTTCTATGGAATGACTTCCTGTTTTCCTGTGCATATAGCAGGAACTGAACATAGCACAGTTCCCTAGTTTATATATCCTTCTGGCTCGAGAGATAATGGAAACTGAACAGTATCTCTTATTTTAATTCTAAATTGAGCTCAGCTTGAGTTGGTTTCCTATTCCTGCTACAATAAACTGTAGCTAAGGAGAAGTGATCATATAATGCAAATATGGCTCCCGGCATCCACAAAACTGTGTGTGTGGTGGTGGATAAAGCAATTCTCAAAAATGCTCAGCTATGCTTCACTTAAAAGTCCACCTTCCTTAATTATGGATCCTCAAATGACTCTGCTTCTAGCCTATGAGGTGTATCAACCTCCTAAAGTGCTTCACATGCTCATTAGCACAATATTGATCTCTTGAGTGGCTTCCATTACTCAGGGTCCTCCAACAGTTCTTTTTCTTTTCCTTTTGTCCTCCAATAGTTCTTTAGGAAGCATAGGATATTGGCATCTAGACATAGTCAGCCTCCTCCCTCTCCTCTTCTTTCCTTTTCTCAATTAAACATTTGCCCTACCGCCCTCCTACACTGTTGGTGGGAATGCAAACTGGTGCAGCCGCTCTGGAAAACAGTGTGAAGGTTCCTCACAAAATTAACAACAGAACTCCCCTATGACCCCAACAATAGCACTGCTAGAAATTTACCCAAGGGATACAGAAGTGCTGATGCATAGGGACACATGTACCCCAATGTTCATAGCAACAATGTCAACAATAGCCAAATCAGGGAAAGAGCCTAAATGTACATCACCTGATGAGTGGGTCAAGAAGATGTGGTGTATATATATACAATGGAGTATTACATGGCAATGAGAAAGAATGAAATCTGGCCATTTGTAGCAAAGTGGATGGACCTTGAGGATGTCACGCTAAGTGAAATAAGTCAGACAGAGAAGAATAGATACCATGTTTTCACTCATAAGTGAAACAGGAGAAACTTAATAGAGGACCATGGGGGAGGGGAAGGGGAAACATAGTTGGGGAGAGGGAGGGGGGCAAACCATGAGAGACTCTTGAATACTGAGAACAAACTGAAGGGAAGGGGGTGATGGGCATGGAGGAAGGCACTTGTTGGAATGAGCACTGGGTGTTATATGGAAATCAACTAGACAAACTATAGAAGAAAAAAATTAAGGTTAAAAATCTTTTAAAGTTTGCACTAAAATATAACATATGTAGGAAAGTGCACAAATCATTAGCATGTTACATCTCAATAAAGTCTCCTAAATGAAAAAAAACATATTTGCCCTAGGAGCCGTGGTTGGGATGCTGGTCCAGAGAAAGAGCAGCAGAGTGGTAGGAAGGTGTCTAATGTACTTACACACATTACCTAATGCAATGTTTTCCACACATTAGTCGTTCGTTTCCACATGTTGGATTCAGGGCCATTCACATCTACTAATATTTACTTCATATTTCCTTTTAAATAAGTTCCTCTATATAATAGTAAAAAATATATATACATTATATATAATTTTACATATATGTATACACACACAATTATTTAAAAGGTAACTACTAATGGGCACTGGTGTGTTGTATGTAAGTGATGAATCACAATTCTATACCTGGAACTAACATTACATTGTATATTAACTAACTGGAATTTAAATAAAAACTTGGGAGGAAAAAATATAAAAGGTAATCATTAAGATTTCTGGGTCATGGGTCAGCCTGTAAGGAACTTAGAAGTCACCACTCTACTAACAAGTAAAAAACTGAACAGATTGAAAAGTCATCACATCTTACTAGATCCATATCAGAGATAAGGACTCGGCAAAATACTGCCTTGAGCCTGGAGACACCAGTGAATACAAGGAATCACAAATTACCAGAGCAGAGAGACTCATGAGTAGAAACTGCCTTGGAAACCAGGACAGAGTAAGAAAACCTAACCTGCAATTGACAAATTGCTAGAGGCTCTATGTGGCCAACTCTGAGAGTTAAAAAACACCAGGGGACTAAGTCATGGTGGGAGGTACCTTTTTGTGAGTTTTTCTTTTTACCTCTTGGAGTCCTACCATGTTCTCACAGTAAATATCAAAGAAAAATCTTCTCAAGATTCCTACAGGGGGAAGGGAAAGGGATTCAAATACATGAGAGCACTCCATTCCTTTTTAAGTTTGTGGGGTTTGTTTTTTTGTTTTTGAGAGAGAGAGCGAGTGAGCGAGGGAGTTAGGGAGGAGCAGAGGGAGATGGAAAAAGAATCTTAAATAGACTCCTTGTCCAGTGTGGAGTCCCATGCGGGGTTTGATCTCACAACCATAAGACGATGATCTGAGCTGAAATCAAGAGTTGGATGCTTAACTGACTGAGTCACACTTGCACCCCCAGAGCAGTCCCTTTTTTTAAAAAAAAATTTAATGTTTATTTATTTTTAAAAAAGGGAGAGACACAGACAGAATCCAAAGCAGGTTCCAGGCTCTGAGCTATCAGCAAAGCTCACTTGAACTCACCAGCTGGAGATAATGACCAAAGCCAAAGTTGGACACTTAACCAACTGAGCCACCTGGCACACCAGAGCACTCTCTTATTAACAAACTTTCTACCCTTAGAAGCAATGAGTCAATCCAGAGCTTAACCTACTCAAGCATTATCAGAACCTACCTGATGTAGGGAAAGGGAATTAACTAACTCTAGTCAGCTCTACTTTCCAGGTATGGTAAAGCACTCAGTTCCTGTCTATTCTAGCAATCCACATGTGAGGAGGGAAATACCCAACTCCAGCTCACTGTAGTCATCCTGTGCCAGGTAAGAGGGGAAAGAATGTGAAAATACGTGTGAAGTTCACAGTCCAGAACAGGCTTACTAGAGGACTAAGTCCTATTCATAAGACTATGGAACACTCTCTCCCATACATACACCTCACCACCACATTATTAAAGGACTATTTATATACTTTCTTTTACCTGGTACATCATATCTGTTTATCAAGAAAATGAAGTTACAAGGCATACAGCAAAACAAAACAAAACAAAACACAGTTTGAAACGACAGAGCAAGTATCAGAACTAGCTATGGCAGGGATATTGGAATTATCAGACTGGGAAGTTTAATGACTATAGTAGGGCTTTAAGTAGAAAGCATGCAAGAACAAATGGGAAATGTTAAGCAGAGAGATGAAAATCCTAAAAGAAAAAGAACTGTTAGAGAACAGAAACACTGACAAAATGAGGACTGCTTTTGATTGGTTTACTAAAAGACTGGACATACCTGAGGAAACAATCTCTGAACCTAAGGATTTTTTTTATTGTTACCTCCAAAACCGAAAATCAAAGAGAATATATACTTGAAGACAAAAAAAAAAAAACCAATATCAAAGGACCATGTGAAACTACAAAAGGTGTAACATTAACATAAAAGGAATACTAGAAGGAGAAGAGAGAAAAGAACTATTTGAAACAATAATGATAGAATTTTATGCAAATTGATGTCAGACATCAAACCAGAGAAAACTCAGAATAATGAGGAACATAAACCCCAAACAACAACACAAGACAACAAAAAGGTTATACCTAACCATGTCATTTTCAAACTACAGAAAATCAGAGATAAACAAAGAAATCATCTTATCTAAAAAGAAACAAAAAATTATACTCAACTTCTCAGAAACTGTGCCAACAGTTAAGTGGCATGAAATATTTAAAATGTTGAGAGAAAAAGCCCCATCAACTTCAAATCCTGTACCCTGTAAAATTATCCTTTAAAAGTAAAGGAGAAAAAGACTCTCAATCAAACAAAAATAGAAGAAATTTATTGCTAGTAGACTTGCCTTGCAGACACGTTAAAAGAAATTCTATAGGGAGAAGGAAACTAATATAGGTCAGAACCTTGGATCTACATAAAGAAAGGAAAGCATCAAATAATAAATGAAGGTGAAACACTTATTTTTCTTTTTATTAATTATATATATATAGATTGATATATACTAACTGACACATATACATATATATGTTTATATATAAGTGAAATGAATGACAGCAATGATACAAAGGAATGAAAGGGAGGAATTAGATTTTTTTTAAATTATAAACATACCCATACTACCTGTGAATTCTTATAGTGTTATCTGAAAGTGGAATTGAATTAGTTGTAAATGCCTATTGCAAACTCTAGGGCAACAACCACATGATATTTTTAAAAGGTATAATTAATACAGTAATAAAGGAGAGAATGGAGTCAATTAAAACTACAAAAGGCAGCAAAAACAGTTTTAAGAAGAAAGTTTATAGTGCTACAAGCCTATATCAAGAAATAAGAAAAATCTCAAATAATCTAAACTTACACTTAAAAGGAACTAGAAAAAGAATAACAAACCAAGTCCAAAGTTAGAAGGAAGAAAATAATAAAAATTAGAGAAAAATTAGAGACTGAAAAAATAGAAAAAAAACAAATGTAACCAAGAGTTGTTTCGTTGAAAAGAAACAAAATTAATAAACTTTTTGCCAGACTCAAGAAAGAGACTCAAAATTAGAAATGAAGAAGAAATAACAACCCACACCACAGAAATACAAAGAATCAGAATACTATGAAAAATTACATTCCAATAAACTGAAAACCTAGAAGAAATGAATAGATTCCTAGAAACATAAAACTTACAAAATAGAATGAGAAAGAAGTAACAAATTTGAATGGACTACTAATGGACTACTACTAATAAAATTTAATTGGTAATCAAACCCGCCCCCAAAACAGAAGTCCATGGTTTCACTCTACCAAACACATAAAGAAGAATTAATATCACTTCTTTTCCATGAGCACAGGATGATGTGCTCATAGATATTGTATTGTACATGTAAAACTAATGTAACATTTTATGTTAAGAAGTGTTACTATCTATTTTCCTTAAACTATTCCAAAAAACAGAAGAGGAAGAAAAACTTCCCAATTTATTCTATGTAGCCAGCATTATCTTGATACCAAAACCAAACACTACAAAACAAACAAATGATCAAAAAGAATACAGGCCAATATTCCTGATGAACATAGATGCAAAAATCTTCAACAAAGTACTAGGTAACCAAATTCAATAATATACTAAAAGGATCATTCACCATCATTAAGTGGGATTTATTTCAGAGATACAAGGGTGACTTCAATATTCACAAGTCAACGAGATACATCATATTAAACAAGAGGATGGATACAAGATTATATGATCATCTCAGCAGATATGGAAGAAGCATTTGTCAAAATATAGCATCTGTTCATGATAAAAACTCAAGAAAGTGAATTTAGAGGAAATATACCTTAACATATATATGAAAAACCCACAGCTAATATCATACTCAATGGTGAAAACTAAAAACTTTTTCTCTAAGATCAGGAACAAGACAAGGATGCCCAATCTCAACACTTTCATTCAGGACTAGAATTTTTAGCTGCAGCAATCAGACAAGAAAAAAAAAAGTCATCCAAATTGGTAAACAAAGGAAGTAAAACTGCCACTATTTGTAGATGACATGATGCTATAGAAAGAAAACCCTAAAGATTGTATCAAGAAAAAAACCTATCATAATCAATGATTTCAGTAAAGTTGCAGGACACAAAATTAATATTCAGAAATCTGTTTCTATATACTAATAACAAAGTAGTAGTAGTGGAAAGAGAAATTTAAAAAAGAATCCCACTTAGAATTATACCTAAAAGAATAAAATAACTAAAAATTAATTCAATCAAGAAGGTGAAAGACCTATACTTGAAAACTTTAAGACATCAATAAAAGAAATTGAAGATAACACAAATAAATATAAAGATATAACATGCTTATAAATTGGATGAATATTTTTAAGATGTCCATACCAACAAAAGCAATTTACAAACCCAATGTAATTCCTATCAAAATACAATTTTTTAAAATAGAACTGGAATAAACCTTAAAATTTTTATGGTACCATAAAAGACATCAAATAACCAAAGAAATCTTGAGAAACAATGAAGCTGGAGGTATCACAATCTCAGATTTCAAACTATACTACAAAGCTATGGTATTCAAAATGGTAAGGTACTGGGACAAAAATAGACATACAGGTCAATGGAACATGATAGAGAGCCCTAAAATAGACTCATGTTTATATGATAAATTAATCTACAACAAATGAAATTAAGAATATACAATGGGTGAGAAAACAGTATTTTCAGTAAATGATGCTAGGAAAACTGGACAGCTCTATGTGTAAGAATGAAACTGGACCACATTCTTACACCACACACAAAAATAATCTTAAAATAGATTAAGGACCTAAATG
Organism: Suricata suricatta; assembly: GCF_006229205.1. Classification (NCBI taxonomy): domain Eukaryota; kingdom Metazoa; phylum Chordata; class Mammalia; order Carnivora; family Herpestidae; genus Suricata; species Suricata suricatta. Next base: position 98,149,935 of record NC_043705.1, on the reverse strand, counting down.
TAGAACCTGAAACCATAAAACTTTTAAAAGAAAACATAGGTAGTTATTTCTTGGCCATTGGTCTTAGTAACATAATTATAGATCTGCCTCTTTAGGCAAGGAAAGCAAAAAGGAAAACTATAGGGACTACACTAAATTAATAAGCTTTTGCACAGCAAAGAAAATTATCAACAAAATGAAAAAACAAATGGAGAAAGCAAATGAGAGAAGACATTTTCAAATGACATATTCAATATCCAAAATATATAAAGAACTTATACAACTCAATAATACCAAAAGGGAAAAAAAAGAAAATCCCAAGAATTCCAATTTAAAAATGGGCAATATAGACACATTTACAAATGTGTCCAACAGATGGCCAAAAGTCATTAAAACATGCTCAGCACCATTAGTCATCAGAAAACTGCAAATCAAAACTACAATGAGCTATTTCCTCACACCTATCAGAATGGCTGGTATTAAAGAGACAAGAAATAACAAGCAGTGGTGAGGATGTAGAAAAAAGGAAACCCTCTTGCACTGTTGGTGGGAAGGTAAATTGGTGCACCACTGTGGAAAACAATATGGAGACTCCTCAAAATATTAAAAATAAAAATACCATATGATTCAGTAATTGTCCTACTGAATATTTATCCAAAGAAAACAAAAACACTAGTTAGAAAAAATTGTGCACTCCTATGTTTATTGCAGCATTATTTACAATAGCCAAGATATGTAAGCAACCTAAGTTTCCATCAAAAGATGAATGGGGCGAGGGGCGCCTAGGTGGCTCTGTTGGTTAAGTGTCTGACTTCACCAGGTCATGGTCTCGTGGTTTGTGAGTTTGGGCCCCACATGGGGTTCTGTGCTAACAGCTCAGAGCCTGGAGCCTGCTTCAGATTCTGTGTCTCCCTCTCTCTGCCCCCCCCCCCCACGAAATGAATAAACATTAAAAATTTAAAAAAAAAAAGGTGAATGAGGGGCAACTGGGTGGCTCAGATGGTTAAGCATCCAGTTTCAGCTCAGGTCATGATCTCACGGTTCATGGGTTCGAATTCCACATTGGGCTCTGTGCTGACAGCTAGCTCAGAGCCTGGAGGCTGCTTCAGATTCTGTGTCTCCCTCTTTCTCTGACCGTCCCCTGCTCATGCTCTCTCTCTTTCTGTTTCTCAAAAATAAATAAAAAAACATAAAAAAAGATGAATGATTAGGGGCACCTGGGTGGCTCAGTCAGTTAAGCGTCTGGCTTTGGCTCAGGTCATGATCTCACAGTTCATGAGTTCGAGCCTCTTGTCAGGCTCTGTGCTGACAGCCAGCTCAGAGCCTAGAGCCTACTCCAGATTCTGTACTCTCTGACCTCTCTCTCTGACCCTGCTCATACTGTCTCTCAAATATAAATAAAAAAACATTTAAATCTTTAAAAAACATGAATAAATCAAGAAGATGTGTGTCCGTGCATGCGCATCCATAAAGACTGCCATTTGTAATGACATGGAGTTAGAGAGTATTATGCTAAGTGAAATAAGTCTAACAGAAAAAGACCAATACTATACGGTTTCATTTATATGTGGAAACTAAAAACAAAACAAATGGACAAAGAAAAAAGACAGCCCCATAAAAACAAAGAACTAGTGGTCACCAGAGGTGAGGTCATGGGGTAGGAAGGGTGAAATGAGGGAAGGTGAGTCAGAAGTATAGGCTTCTAGTTATGGAATAAATAAATCACAGAAATGAAAAGTATATCATAGGGAATGTAGTCAGTGGTTCTGTAATACTATAGTGGCAGATGGTAGCAACACGTGTGGCTAGCATCGCATAATATACAGCATTGTTGAATCACTATGTTGTACATCTGAAACTCATGAAACATTGTGTGTCAACCACACTTTAGAAAGTAAAATAAAACACAAAAATTCAAGGAACAAAATATTTTTTAAAAACCTTTTTTAAATGAGAAAGCTGCTCATTGTCAAATCATATGAAGGAGAAACAGAATAATCTCTGGAAGAGAAATGATTATTTCAAGCCAAAAAGTCAAATACTATTTAAAATATATTTAAATTACTGCTGATCTTCCTATATGAGATTACATTGTGCCGAAAAATTAGTGGGGAATTTTTCCACTGGAACAAAAAATTCTAAACCAAGAGTTGGTTTTCTGATTAAAAATAAAGAGGGAAAAATTAATTTAAAAAATAAAATGTCCAGTTTAACAATTATTTATGAGATATGTAAAGAAATAAAAATGTGTGAACCATATTCAGGAAAAGAGCAATTATTATAGTTAATGAAAAACATATTCCCAGACACTGAATTTAGTAAAGACTTCAAAGCAGTTATTACAAATATATTCATTCAAGAAAATAATTTTTAGAGAATAAAATAAAGGTATGCTAATCATAAATAAAATTTTCAGTAAGAAAACAAATTATTAAAAAAAACAAATAGAAAGTCTAGATTTAAGAACCGTAACAGAACAGAGAAATTCACTAGAATTCAATAGAACATTTGAACTGGCAGAACAATCAGTTGAATTTGAAGCTAGATCAACAAAAATTATCTAAAGGACAGAGAAAAGCCTATTGAAGAGAAATGAACAGAACCTCAGACCTTTGAGATAATATCATGAATTAACTAACATATATGTATTCAGAGTGTGAAGAAAAAAAGAGAATGGATCAGAATATTTGAAGAAATCATGGGCAAGTTTCCCTAATTTGATGAAAATCACTCATTTACATACTTAAGATGCTAAATGAATTCCAAGTAGGAGAAATACAGAGATTCATATCCAGACACAACATAGTCAAATTGGTGAAAACCAATGACAAACAAAAAAGAGGTCATTACTACCTGAGGGTCTCATAATATTTATCAAAACCCTACACAAAACAACATCTGTGAATTCTACTCTTTAGTGGACATATGATTACATCTCTTATCCAAGGGATTATAATTGCAAGAACTCGCTGTACAGAAGAGCCCCTGTGAGCACTCATACATGGTGTTTTGTCTCTGACTGTGGAACAGAGTAATAACGGAAGACAGAAGTTTAATTATGAAAACAACACAAGTTGGCCGTATTCAAAGCAACTTCCTTGGCCTGATATACTGTGTCTAGAATGAATCTTTTGTCTCAGAGGAAGAGGTCATTTTCCTCTTGATTTTTTAGGCATATTAGATTCCCCAGAGAAGTGGGGAGGATTTTTCTAGTAGTTCTGAAAATGATGACCAGGACATTCACACCTGGAGTCTATTAAGAGACTTAAACTAGCAAAAGCTCATCAAGATCTGGCTGCTGATGCCTAGTTTCTTTTTCCCAAGACTCCCAAATTGCTATTCTCTCTCCCCAGACTGTCCCTACAGTCAGACTGACTTCTTTAGGCAGGAATTCCTAATAGCACCTTTGAGAACAGAATATTCAGACCAAAGAAAGCATGGAGTGTTCAGGAACAATACAACTCCAACTTCAATGCCATCTATTCTGCCCCATGTCCCTCATCTTTTGGAACATCTTTTTTTTTTCATTGTGAATCTGCAGTCCAGATGATAATTTCTTGGAAATTATGAAGCCTCATATCCACTCATCTGCCAATATTTCATCAATGGTAGGTCTTACTTTGCCTGAAATAGGTCATAAGCTTGGTAGATGAAGATAATAAAAATTTTTCTACTCTAATCTTTTTGCTCTCTTTATCTTCAAAGTGTATTTCATTAGCAGGATTTAAAGGGCCTCTTACTATCCACCAGGCTTTAGGATATAGAAAGAAAAATAAGTAGCACGCCTAAGACTGAATTCAGCTCATAGGAGAAATTTAAAGCATCTCATTTCTAGCAGTGATATTGCAACATCCTTATTAGATTTAAGGAGTTAAAGGTAGGAATCAGATCTTACTTGTCTTTTGATAATACTACATAACAGGTTCTCAGTCTCAATGTTGAAAGTTGCAAATTATCTGTTTTGAGATACGATAATTGGACATAATCTTTTTGTAGGGGAGGGGACTGTGATTCAAACCAGTTAACTGGTCTCTTGGCAGTAATGGGTAGAGTTGTGGCGCCTCCTAAAATATGTATTTACTTAACCTCAGTGAATGTTCATTAATGTTTAGAGTCTATCCAGTTTCTTCTTTATGATTCCCTAATGAGGCATCTTTTTGTAGTGCACTCAGAACATATCACGGTGCATTAACATATATTGGTGCATTTCCCCCCCCAACATTACCCTATTTATAAAAGTACTGCACAAATAGCACAATTTAAGTGTCCATATTAGCAATTATTTTCACTTTGCCAAAGGGAGAATTTTAATAAACAATTACTTTAATGCCTGATAAACTAAATTCATCAAAATGTCCACGTTTTGCCCTTTCCTGTTTTCTTTCTGATTGTATGTTTAACCTTTCTAGCTGGTTTCTCTCTTCCAAAGGGAAGGTGAGAGGATAGTCTGGGAGAGATTACTCTTTCATACACAACTATTTTTCTTGCCAGATTCTTTAGTAGTGATAGTCTCTGGTTCCCAGAATTTATCTTAGCTTTTGATATCAACTTGAGCTATAAGAGTATTTATAATTTTTTATCTTCCTTCAATCTTTTATAGATACTTACTAGGGTCTTTATTCCACAAGCCAGGATAGGCAACATGAGTGTCATCTGGGCACGTGTTCAAACTATGGCAGGTCAGGCTCCATTGCAGATAGAGTCTTCATTTTATCAAGATCAAAGTGATTTGTACGAATGCTAAGATATGAAAAGCACTGCTCTAATTCACTGGTTCTCAAACTTGGCTGCACATTGGAAACATCTGAGGGGCTTCCAAAAATATTGATATTAGGTCTAATCCTCAGAATTATGGTTAAATTGGTATGTATATTGTTATTTAAAAACTTCCCCAGGTGATTTTAGAATGCAACATTTGAGAACTACTGCTATCACACACGTTACATTTACAGATACAGAATGATACTGTAAAGGAATGTGAAGTCATATACCTACGTTCTTTTCGTAGTACAACTAGGACATCAGAAGGTAGGTTATTGATATGCCCATTTTACAACTGGGAACAATAAGATTCAGGATGAAGAAGTTACATAGGAGAGACAATTATGATCTAATACACTCCATAATTTGCTCTTCTGAGGCTCTTTCCTATACTGTCACATCACCTTTTATGTAAGACACAAAATATTATTATCAAAACTTAGACAATGTGTACTTCAACTGTAATTGTTTCAGACCCTAGCACCAAAAGCCAATTTTATTAAAATAACTTGCTTTATCTGTATAGGTTAATCTAGAAAGCTTGTTAAGTTGAAATAAAAGGAATAGCAACATGATCTCTTCATTATTTAAGCAATTTACTTGTTATTTTTAAAATTAGAGATCAAAGTTATTGAAGCCCACTAGCCAAAAGTCGCTAGGAATACCCAGCAAAAAAGTTCGGCTTATTTTATTTGATGCAGCACAGAACACCTTCCAGAGAAACCATGGGGGCGTGTTAGGGAGGAGGGAGAAGGAAGCTAGGAAGGCTTGTGTAGGCTTGGGCTGGGTGATTCTCAGGAGAGATGACAGAAGCAGGTACTGGTTCTTCACTGGAAGCTTTCAAGCAACCGTGATTGTGTATGTTTTACCTCGGAGGTAGAAGGATTATAGGGAGCTAGAGCTGTCACTGGTAAAGAAGCATCAGGATTATGTAAGTCAGTCAGAAGACGTGGTGCAGAGTGTTTGTGGTGGCAGAACGGACTTATCTCTGCTGTGTTCCAAATAAGGTCCTAATGTGGTCATGTCTGAGCCTTATTCATATTTCTGTGAAATGTCACAGTCTGGCTACAAGACTATTATTTTTACTTTGTAGAAGTTTCCTTTCATATGCCTTTAAGTTCTAATAACTCTTGGAAATTATAAAAAGAAAAAGAAAAGGAAGGAATATAAATACCTGTATGTTTTTTTTATTACTATTGAACTCTGAAAATGGATATACTAGGGATTTCCTTTGGAAGTAGATTCTAAAATATTATTAATAAATCAAAAATTCATCATTTATAACCTAACAGCTTCTTAAAAAGTAGATTTTGATAGTTGAGAAATACCCAAAAAAAGTAAAAGAGGGGAAATGGAGTAAAAGAAGTATCTATCTCAATAAAAAAAAAAAAGTAAAGGAGATAGAATTAAAAAGCAGAAATAAAATAGAAAGTATCAAATAAAATAGTAGAAATCAATTCAAACATATTAGTACTCACCATGAATTAAAATGGACTATGCCTGTCAATGAGGAAATAGTGTACCAGTTAAATTTTTTTTAAAAATTCAACTCTATATTTAAAAGGCACCAGACTGTGGGAAGACTGAAGGAAAAATGATGGAAACAGGCATAACAGCCAAGTGCTAACCAAAAGAAAGCTAAGTGATAAGATGAATCATACTTTAAGATCAATAAAAAACATGATTAGCTCTAAGGCAAATTACTATTAAATACTGATAGGATGGGTCTAACTTACCAGAAAGGCATAATAATTATAAAATTTTATGGATGTATGGATATGGATATGGATATGTATGCATGTATACATAGGCACACTGATAGATTCACCATTATGGTGGAAATTTCTAATGTATCTTTCTCAATTGTAAGACAAGCAGTTGATAAATTAGTTGGAGACAGACAATTGAATATACACGTAGCTAGCCTGATAAATGGGCAGAACACTGCCTCTAACAACCAGAGAGTTTTTTCAAACATATATACAATATTTATTAAACAGACAAAATACCATCCCCCAAAACAATTTTCAATAAATTTAAGAACATGTATATTATTATAACATATTTTATAATTACAATGCATTTAGAAATACCTTTTTAAAGATAAATTTAAAGAAATAACACTAAAACAAAGTTAAAAAAATTCTAAAGTTTTCTTCCTGAGACACAAAAGAAAATTATAACAGAAATAAAAACTACAACTGAGTGATAATTAAAATGCTAAATATACTGTGATATAGATACATAATAGTATGCCATGGAGTAATAAAAACTGACAAATTACTACTATATGGAATCACATGGATGAATCTCACCAACATAAAAATGAGTAAAGAAGCCAAACAGAAAAGTTTACACAATCAATGATTTCTTTTTCATAAAGATAAAAAAAAAAGAGGCAAAACTAAGGATGGTAATAGATGTCAGAATTGTACTTCCTTTCATGGAAGGACAGTGGGGCAGGGCAGGTGGGTGTATTCTGAGGTCTGCACTGAGGTCTGCACTGGACTGTGGGTAGGAATCTCATGGGGAAACTACCTCTCCACCTCTGCTACCACCACAAGTATGATGACTACTAATAACTACTTTCATTTTATAAATATTCCACACACTGCAGACTTACGATTTATGCATTTCTGTGTTCTTCACATGATACTATTAATACATAATTAATAAATATGAATACAGGAAGACACTATTAATACATGTGTGCTGAAACTTCTCTTTAAATAAGATAATGGTATACCCAGAATTGATAATAGCAGTTACCTTTGAGGACCAGTGGGAGGCTGACAGTGGGAGGCTGAGGAGCAGGGGGAGGAATGGAGGACAGCATTAGAACTGGTGATGTTCCGGGCGCCTGGGTGGCTTAGTCCGTTAAGGTCTGACTCCAGCTCAGATCATGATCTTGTGGTTTGTGGGTTCTAACCCCACATCAGGTTCTGTACTGACAGCTCGGAGCCTGGAGCCTGCTGCAGATTCTGTGTCCCCCTCTCTCTCTGCCTCTGCCCTGCTCATGCTCACTCGTGTTCTCTTTCAAAAATAAACATTAAAAAAACCAAACTGGTGATTGTTCCCAAACTCTGTAAGAGACAAGTAGTAAATATTTTTGCTGGACATAAAGTCACTGTTGCAACTATTCATGGAGGTAGCCATAGACAACATATCAATGAATGGGCTTGATGTGCTTTCAATTAACTTTACAAAAATAGGTGGTGAACTGGATTTGGTCTGCAGGTCAAAGTTTGCAGATACCTGTTATTTTTCACAGAGGATCAAATGGCCTTATTTATAGCTGTTCATATTATTCTCTGCATTTTTATGCTTTATGATTTATATCTGCTTTACTTATATGATTTTGCACATTTCAGAAAATCGGCATCCACAAAAGTCACATGGGGTAGTATGAGAGAATTTAATGTGAAACTGCTTTTAGGATGGAGTTGGTAGTTCAGATTTCTATTGTGTACACTGTGCAACTAGGTTAGTGTCATTACTTCTTGCCTAGATGACCTTGATCAAATCGTCCAACTTGTTTCTTAACCTATAAAAGGAGGATAAAAATTCTATGTTTTTTAAAGCTATGAAAACTAAATAAAATAGTTCAGATAAAATGCATAGTACTCTATCCAGTTCCTAGGGAGCATCTTGTGCTCTAACTACCACCATGGCCACCACCACCTCCACGGACATTATGGCTGTTACCACTACTGTTTTGCTATTATTAACCTCTCAAGTCCCAGTTCTGTTAGGTAGAAAATTAAAGCAGACTCTAAACGTATTTCTAACTCAGTGTCCTAGACAGATAGGAACTGAGGATTGACAGGTGTTTGTCCAGTTGAGGAGACCTGACATAACAAAAAAAATAAAAATAAGAATATTCAGTCTATGTATATGACAGTATTTCTAATGCTCTTGAGGATGCCCGAGGACAGTTTGCTTCCTTAAGTAGTTCAGACACATTCACAGCACCATTCATTTACACTGGATATGAAGAAAATATTTGCTGAATAATGTGCATTGTTAGCCTCAACATAGGGATGTTGAGAAATCCTTAATGAGTTAGGCTTTGCTGTAGAAAAGATACTGAAAAGAGGCCTGGAAGGGAGGGAGGAGCCTAAGGATACATGAGGCTCCACAGCCAAGAATTTAGTGTTGCTGAAAAGTGCAGCCATGGAGTATATGGTCTTTCCTGGTAGACCTGAATTCATCCTGCTTCTTCCACTTCCTAACTAGATCACTGATGGAGTTACTTAAAGCTAGAGCCTCAGTTTCTTAATCTGTAAAAAGAAAGGGATAATGAAAAGTGCCTCTTAATGTTGCATACATGACAACCACTTTGCTTCATAACTGCATTAGTAAATGTTCAACAAAGTTCTTACTATCACTAAATACTAGTCTGAGTGTTTCTTTCAAAAATGGAGGACAGAGGACAAATTTTAAACAACACTTTGAAGGAATGTTCTTTTCCCCACAAGGATTCAAGATGAGAGAAATTTCCATGCAATTGTTCATGCTATTCATGTGCCAAAAAAAATCAGTCTAGGGTTTTTTATATATATCGCTTCACTTAATCCTTAACAAATTTCCACGGAGGTGGACGTTAGTCTCCCTTTTTACAGAAAAATAAACTCATGTTGGTAAAGGACGGGTGATTTATTCCAGGTCACACAGCTAAGGGCTTAAGCAAGATCTCTGACTTGAAACCCAGTACTTTGTTCAGTTCATCACACTTTTTCCACTGATCCCTTTGTTCTGCAACAAACTGTTTCAGTGGTTCAAGTTGTCCCTACAGGATTGCACCTGTCTTTGGGAAATTTCCTCTGACCTACTAGACTCTCTTGTGCCAGGGGTCTGAGGTTACTATGTTCCTCTCAGCCTCGAAATAAACTTCAAGAATAAGAAATATGTCGGCTTCTAGTTCCTTCATATGTGCAGATACTCCTGGAGGAAATAGCTGTCAATGTGTGTATTCAGGTTAGACCTCTCAGTGCTACAGGAAGACTAAGCGTATGTTCTGTAAATTTGACCCCCCTTCTCCAAAGGGCCATTTTTATATAAACCTAGAATGGAAACTTTTTTGAGACTTCCCAAGAATGACAATTACCTATTACCAATTGAACAATTATATCAAATAACTTTATACTTAAAGGAGAATTAAAGAACTGAAAACAGTGGGAAATACTTTGTCAACTATAGGACTTTGAGGTCCTGGTACAAGAGCACTGGTTTGGGAAGCATAAACACAGCAGAACACTACCTGCTTCCAGCAAATGTCCAGTCTCCTCAAAACAGACTTGGCTTCGGTGGGAGCTTTATTTTAGCCAAATAAAATCAAGAGAAAAATCACACTACCCTGCACACAGAATCAACACATTGTAATGACATCCTCTTATCAGTATTCATGAGCCATTTTTGTGACTGCAGGTTGATACCTTTTCACTGCACCATTTTGGTCAGTCCCACTTCTGACCCATATGCATTTGTGTGGCTGGAATCCAGAGCATCTAACTCTAAGAGTTGGGAGAGGCCAACTGGTCTGCAAAGATAACACACCCGCCTCACTTCTAAGTGATGTTTATCTTCATCGACTTAATTAAGGGATATTCCCTTTCCCTACTGACTGGTAAAGTTACCTATTTTATATATGAGCAGACAAAAATTAAAAAATTGAAATATGAATGCACATGAACAGAAGAAACTATACTGAGCAAGTATTCTGTGCCAGGTGTTGCATGAGGTGTTTTATATACATTATGTCATTTAGTTCTTAACACAACCCTGATAGCAGAGTTATTATTTCTATTTACGGGCAAAGAACATAGACCCAGAGTCACAGTGAATTTTTCCAATGTCTTAAAAATCTCAGGAACCGGATTCAAATGCACATAAATTTTCATAATCCCTTGCTTCCTCTCCCTCCAAAATTTTACATTTCCATTTTCATAGGAGTCTTTGAGGTAAGTACTATTATTATCTCCATTTTACAGATGAGGATACTTATGCTTAGAAAACAAGCAAATTGCCGGAGATGACAGATTTTTGTATTTGCAAAAAATAAAATTCCTCTTTAGGTACATCTGACTCCAACAAATTATAAGTATTAGCAGTGGTACTTGGCTTTTAGTGTTTCAGTTTTTTAAATAATATATTATGTCCAACTAAACCAGCTGACCATTGACTTGCAAATTTCAGGTAGCAAAACTGGGACTGCATCAAACTATAAGGACAGAGAAGATAGTAGTTTCAAAAATCTGCTCTGATTAGCCATTCAGTAAACCTCTTTTTCCTATTTTGCCTAATCAAAGAGTCACTGACTTACCGCTGTGTCTTCACAGCTTGGTTCAGAACTACTGCTTTTTCACTGAGCAGTGGAATTATGTAACTGCAAAGAAAACACATGCTTGCTAACTCATTACTACCTTCTAGAAAGCATAGTGATGCCTGGATTGTGGAGAATGGGGAAGTGGGAAGGGTTTCTAAGACCTGATGGTAAATTCTCAGGTTAAGCTGTGATTTGAACAGGTAAATCCAATTCTGCTATATTACTCACCTACTAGATGACCCACCATTAAGACTGTGTGTGTGTGTGTGTGTGTGTGTGTGTGGTGTATGTGTTAACGGCAGGGGAGGGGTTTGGTGTTGGGGAGTTAGTTGAACTCCTGGGATGTTGAAAAGATTAAGTAAGTTCCTGCAGGTGAAGTATTTGGCATAGATCCTGGTACATAGTAATACGAATGTCCTAATTGTTCATTATTAATTAGAGCCTCAACCGAGGCAAAGGCTTAATGGTATCTGTCCAGACTGAAGTTTATCTTGGTTCATTCATGTGCTACCCTGGTCTCTTGTTACTGCAAAGCAGAGGGGTGGTGAGCGGCATGAGGAGGCCACATAGGATCCTCCTGATGCTGTCTGCAACTTTGCTGCTTAGTCTGCTCTGCAGACCAGGTGTTCTAGTCCCGGAATCTTTTGCAGGTACTTAGCAAATCAAAGCTGACAGCAGGAGGCTGTCAGCCTGACATATGATAAACACCCTCTGTAATTTAGCACTTTAACACAGAGAGAGTGTGCTAGTGGGATGAGTTCATTGCCAAGCTATCAACAACTGAGCACCCTGGAAGTCAGCTGAGAAGGGTCTGAGAAACTTGGGGCTCTGGGGGTAGTGTGAAGTTTTCAAGCCTGAAGAGAAAATTGGGTGGTGATGGTCAATGAGTGGATTGGCTGGTGATACTACAAGCTGCATTAACCAACTCTTGACAATATGATTACTTATGAGCAGATGAAAAAGAAAAACCCAAAGAAGAGAAACCAGAAGGAGCCCTAAAAATAATGTAAGAAAAGCCTTTCATTTTACAGGTAGAAAGTGAGGCCAGGGGTGAGGCAGGGGGAGAGGGGCCAAGAATAGACGAAGGCCAGAGAGTCCGTGACAAAGCCAGCACAGGCATAGTGCTTATCTTTTGAGTCTGAATTCCGTTTTCATGAAATCATGTCTTGTTTTCTATGCTTTTACTATTAAAATTGTCTTTTAAATTCACAATTCACAGCATAGTATAGACTCTAGCAGGTCTAGGCCTGGCCAATTACTAGTTTTGTGAACTCAGGCAAATTATTTAGTCTTTCTGTGCCTCACTTTCCTGAACTCTAAAATGGGTTAATATTACTATCTATCCCAAGGATAACATTATCATGACATTATTTATTAATTTTTTTAAGTTTGTTTTGAGAGAGAGACAGAGGGTGTGCAGGGCAAGGACAGTGAGAGAGGGAGACACAGAATCTGAAGCAGGCTCCAAGCTCTGAGCTGTCAGCACGGAGCCCCACGTGGGGCTTGAACCATGGACCATGTGATCATGACCCGAGCCAAAGTCTGATACTTAACAGACTGAGCCACCCAGGCAGCCAAACAATTAAATGAGACTATACATGTCAAAGGTTTCAAAATTTGTGAAGGTGTCAATAAAATTCATCTAATGCTATTATTGCCTCCAAATTGTTAGCCTTAACTTATTGGTGACAGGTTTAGCTGGGATTTTTGTCACAACTGAGGACATGGTAGACAATGAACTTTCTGATAATTGCCACAAAAGTCTTCTCTTGTATTTCTCAAACTCATACTGAGGGAATAAAACTATAAACAGAACACAAGCCCTGGACCAGTATTGTAGAATTTGATTCTGGTCTCAGCTGTGGAGGAATTACTGGGTCAACAATAGACCCTCCATTTGACTTTTTTTTTTAAATTTTTTGATTATTTATTATTGATACAGAGAGAAACAGCATGAGTGGGGTTGGGCCAGAGAGACAGGGAGACACAGAATCTGAAACAGGCTCCAGTCTCTGAGCTATCTGCACAGAGCCCAACGTGAGGCTTGAACCCACAAACCGTGAGATTATGACCTGGGCCGAAGTCAGGGGGCTTAACCGACTGAGCCACCCAGGAGCACCCCCCCCCCTCCATTTGACTCCTTTGAGCCTTCTTTTCCTTATCTGCAAAGGGGATAATAATGCCAATCCCATTGTGTTATTGTGACAAATCATATAGTGTATGGGAAATATTTCATAAAATCTGTATAACCAAAATATACATTAACATTTAGTTTTTGAGAGAGAGACAGAGTGTGAGTGAGGCAGGGGCAGAGAAAGAGAGGGAGACAATCTGAAGCAGGCTCCAGGCTCTGAGCTTTGAGCAAGCTGTCAGTACAGAGTCCCACACGGGGCTTGAATTCAAGAACAGCAAAGTCATGACCTGAGCTGAAGCCGCACACTTAACTGACTGAGCCACCCAGATGCCCCTAAGGTTTATATTTTTTAAGCCAAAACTTCTGTTACCTCCTTTTCTCTCATTTTTCTGTTTGTTCCACCATCAAATCTTAACTAATTCTACCTTTAAAATAGACTTCCAATCCAACAGTTATCCACCTCCACAGCCACCATCTTACTTCAAGTCCTTGTTTCCCACGTGGTCACTTTCAATAGCTTCCTAATTCATATGCTTATGCTCAGTTTTCCTCCCTTCTAAGTCATTCTCCACAGAACAAATTGGCACTTAACTGCTTATGATATTCAAAGGCTAGGAGATAAAACCTTAACATGATTACAAAGCTTTATGCAACCTCGCCTCTTAGGAGCCTCCTCTCATAACATACTTTCTGTCCCTCAGGCTTACATGTTTTCAAATACTTGATAAAAGCGCTATCATTCTGTATTGGAAAGTCTCCAGCTTCTTTCTCCTGTGTCTCTCTTCCTAGTCACACAAAACACTTCTGGTCACCCAATATGTGGGTCTTTTTCTCCCCAACACCAAGCAGCACTTCATGACACCTGCTCGGTATCCTACAATTTAGTGCCGACACTACCTGGAGGTAGCATCCAGTCCCCACAATTTAGGGACCTAGTCTTACAAGACTCCCCCACTCCCACCCCCTTCAGATGCCAGTCAGTCATAAACTCAGTTTATCCCGTCTCTCTGATCAACCAGCTCTAGATAAGAGGTTCCACAAAACTCAGGGAAACACTGTACTTACTGGATTACTTGTTTGTTATGAAGGTATGTAACTGAAAATAGGCAGATGGAAGAGATACCTAGAGCCAAGTATGGGAAAGGAAATGAATCATCCATACCTCTCCGAGTGCATTGCTCTCCCCAGACTCCATGGAGATTCTCCCAAAGCTCTCCTCTTGGCTTTTTATGGAGGCTTCATACACAGGCAGCGTTGATTAACTTATTGGGCTTTGATGATTGAACTCAATGGCCAGCTCCTCTCCCCTCCCTAGAGGTCAAAAGTTGCAATCTCTAATTGTTGATTCTCTGGCTATCCACCCCCCATTCTTAGGTGCCTTCCGGAAATCACCTCATTAAGCAACAAAAAACACCTTTAAAGCTCCCTTCACTTAGGAAATTCCAAGAGTCTTGATAGCTCTTGGAAAAGAAAAAATAAAAAATATAGATAGATAGATAAATAGATAGATGATAGACATTGTATTACAAATCACAATGTCATGATTTTCCACCTCACAATATTGAATATAATGTTTCTTTACCTTTAAATGATCTTGTTTCCACTCTTTTCCAAAATAATTTCTTGGTTTTGAGGTCTCAGTTTAATTGTTGCCTCTAGGAGGATTGACCTGACCCTCCAATCTAAACTGGCCTTTTTTTCTTTTACACACTTTTTTTTTTTAACCTCATGCTCTTCCGTCATAGGACTTACCTTTAAATTGGGTGCTTATTATTTTTTTTAAATGTAATTCTCCCACTCAATTGTAAGCAAGTATGGCAAGGGCCATATATGTATTGCATGTTTGTATCACCTGAAGCTAGGAGACTGTCTGGTCTGGTATTTAGTAAGGACTCACTGTGATTTTCAAAATGCGGATCCAGTGAAGGGCTGAGAGAAAAGTTATGGAGAAATCTCCTGCCTCAAATTCTTCATAGAAATTCTTTTTCCAAGTAGAATTAAGTAGCAAAAAGCACTTGCTTCTACATAGCAACCACATGTAACAGAATCAATATTTAGAAAATTTAAAAAAAAATACACTGGAAAGGTATGGTAGGTAGCAAAGATAGATAGGTAAAATTCCTAAGAAGGAACAGCCCCTTCCAGGGGTGGGGCTTGAGATCTATGTCCTCTTCCCTTCTCGTGGAGATGTTTGCCAAGTCCCGGAGTAGGCTGTCAGTCTGGCTTGCTATCTCCAGAGGATGGTTTTTAGGAGAAAGAGAAACATGTGGAGCTTCAGAAGATTATAGTTGGCTGCTATGGCAATGTGAAATCTAAAAGACTTCCCATGCTTGGTATTGATATCAAGACATTTCCCCACCCACTACTCCCTCCCCCCAGCTTTATTGATATAATGAATAAATAAAAATTTTATGTATGTTTGTATGTGTGTATTTAAAAATGTTTAATGTTTATTTATTTATTTTGAGAGAGAAAGAGCACACATGTGAGCAGGAGAGGGGTAGGGAAAGAAAATCCCAAGCAGGCTCCATGCTGTCAGCACAGAGCTCAATGTGGGGCTTGATCTCACTCACTGTGAGATCATGACCAGAACCCAAATCAAGAGATGGATGCTCAACTGACTGAGCCACTGAGGCACCCCCAAAAATTATATATTTAAAGGATGCAATGTAATGTTTTGATATACATTTACATTGTGAAATGATTATCATAATCAGGCTAATTAACATACTCATCACCACACAAAGTTACTTTTTTTCTTTTTTTGTGTGTGTGGTGAGAACATTTGAGATCTACTCTTTCAGAAAATTACAACTATGTAATACAGTATTATTAACTATAGTCGCCAAACTTTACTTGGGTCTCTAGGACTTATCATAACCCAAAGTATGTACCATTTGACCAACATCTCTCTATTCTTCCCTCTTCCCCCAGCTATTCTAATTTGTTAGTATTTTGACTTTTGGAGATTCCACATATAGGAGAGATCATGCAGTATTTGTCTTTCTGTGTCTGGCTTATTTCCTTAATGTCCTTCAGGTTAATCCAAATTGTTGCAAATGGAAGGGTTTCTTCCTTTTTATTTTGTTTTTTGTTTTTCTTGTGTGTGTGTTTAAGGCTGAATAATATTCTAAATTTTTAAAATCCATTCATCCAGCTATGGACACTAAAATTGTTTTTAGATCTTGGCTATTGTGAATAATTATTTTATGTATGCAGATATCTCTTCAAAATACTGATTTCATTTTCCCTGCATACATACCCAGAGAAAAAATGGGATTGCTGGATCATACTAGATTCTGATTTTTAATTCATTGAGGGTACTCTGTACTGTTGTCCATTCTGGCTGTGCCAATTTACACTTCCACAATAGTAATCATAGTTCCATTTGCTCTATCTTCTCAACAACATTTGCGATCTCTTTTTGAGGATAGCCATTCTAACAAGTGTGAGCTCTTATCTAAATTATTGTGGTTTTGATTTGTATTTTCATGATAATTAGGGATATTGAGCATCTTTTTTATGTACCTGTTAACCATTTGTATGGTTCTTTGGAAAGATTTCTATTCACTTTCTCTGTCTAGTTTTTAGTTGGGCTTTTATTTTTTGCTATTGAGTTTTATGAGCACTTTATATATTTTAAACATTATTCCCTTTTCAGATATATGATTTGAAACCAATTTTTCCCACTCCATTTTGTCGATGTTTTCTTTTGCTGTGCAGGAGATTTTCAGTTTGACACAGTCCCACTTATTAATATTTGTTTTTGTTGATTGTACTTTTGGTGTCATATTCAAAAAGTCATTGCCAAGACTAGTGTCAAGAAGCTTTTCCCCTATGATTTCTTCTAGGAGTTTTGTGATTTCAGTTTTCACGTTTAAGTCTGTAATTCATTTTAACTTTTGTGAATAGTATAAGATGGGGATCCAGTATTATTTGTTTTGCATATGGATATTTAGTTTCACCAGTCCATTTATTTAAGAGACTATTCTTTCCCCTTTACATATTATTAGTGCCCTTGAAGAGATTAGTTGACCATATATGCATGGGTTATTTGGGGGCTCTATTCTGTTGCATTGGTCAGTGTGTATGTTTTTATACCAGTACCTACTCTTTTGATAACTATAGCTTCATAATGTAATTTGAAATAGGAAGTGTGATACCTCTAACTTAGTTCTTGCTAAATATTGCTTTAGCTACTCAGGGTGGTTTATAGTCCCAAACAAATTTCAGAATTGTCTGTTCTATTGCTGTGAAAACTATCACAAGAATTTTGATAGGGATTACATTGAATATGTAGATAGCTTTGAGTACATTTTAACAATATTAATTATTGTAATCCATAAGTATGACATATCTTTCCATTTCTATCTTTTTCAATGTATTTCATATTTTATACTTGTCAGTGTAGAGATCTTTCACCTTTTTGGTTAAATTTATGTGTGTTTTATTCTATTTGATGTTATTGTAAATGGAACTGTTTTATTAATTTATTTTTTGTTTTTGATAATTCATTGTTAGTGTATAGAAATGCCAGATTTTGTATGTTGATTTTGTATCCCACAACTTTACTGAATTTATATATTAGTTCTATCAGTTTTTTGGTGGGGTCCTTAGGATTTATAATCATGTCATCTGCAAATATAATTTTACTTCTTCCTTTTTTATGAATGCCTTTTTGTTTTCCTGCCCTATCGCTCTGGCTAGGACTTCCAGAACTATGTTGAATATGCGTGGTGAGAGTGGGCACATTTGTCTTCATACTGAACTTAGAGGAAAAGCTTTCAATCATTCACCATTGAATATAATGTTATCTGTAGGCCTGTCATATATGGTCTATATTATGTTGAGATAAATTTATTCCATACCAAATTTGCTAAGAGATTTATTTTTTTAAATATTTATTGCCAAGTTGGTTTCCATATAATACCCCGTGCTCTTCCCCACAAGTGCCCCCCTCCCTGACCATCAGATCATGCTGAATTTTGTGAGATACTTTTTTTGAATCTATCGAGATGATCATGTGATTTTCATCTTTCTTTCTATTAACACGATGTATCATATTTATTGATTTGTGTATGCAATCATGCTTGCATCCCAGGGATAAATCCCTCTTGATCATGGTGTGTCCGGTCCGCCCCAGCCGGCATGGCGGTAAATCGGTCGTTCCTGAGGGAGAGAAAGAGAGTAGGGCAGGAAGGGGCACACAGGGAGTGAGGCAAGACAGCGATTTCTAATCAAGCCTGTTTATTGAAAAGGATAATCAAACCTTTATAGGGTTAGGGGCGGGAAACTGGCCCAGGTTGGTTGCCAGGTAACAGAGTCAAATGATTATTAGAAAAAGGGGAAACCGAAACTGAAACTCCAAACACAGCATCAAAAGGAGAGCCCAGACTTTTGTCTGCAATACTGGGCAGGGGAAGATTAGCGCTGCATAAGCCCGAACGCGATTTGATCTTTTGTTCATTTTGGCTTTTCTCGTCTGGCCCAGTATGACTGTCTCCGAATCCTGGACCAGGAAATGCACTCTCTAGCCTCCAGGTGTAAATCTTGTTTTTTTGGTCTCTCCCTGGAGAGAGATATATCCTTGCCTGAGGTGGCCAAAACTCGGCAGCTCCCAACAGTGGTGTAAGATCTTTTTAATGTGCTGTTTGAATTTAGATTGCTATTATTTTGTTAGGGATTTTTGTATTTAGGTTCATCAGAAATATGGGGTGCAATTTTCTTTTCTTATAGTGTCCTTGTCTCAGTTAGAGTAATGCTGATCTCCTAAAATGAATTTGGAAATGTTCCCTCCTCTTTTGTTTCTTGGAAGAGTTTGAGAAGGATTGGTGTTCATTCTGTTTTAAATATTTGTTAGAATTCATCACTGGGGATGCCTAGGTGGCTCACTAGGTTGAGCATCTGACTTCATCTCAGGTCATGATCTCACGGATAGTGAGTTTGAGCTCCACATAGGACTCTATACTAATAGCTGGGAACCTGGAGTGTGCTTCAGATTCTGTGTCTCCCTCTCTCTTTATGTCCCTCGCTCTCTGTGCACTCTCTCTCTCTCAAAAATGAATAAATAAACATTAAAAAAATCATCAGTGAAGTCATCTGGTCCTGGACGTTTTTCACTGGGAGAATTTATTACTGATTCAATCTTCCTACTTGTTATTGGTCTGTTCAGGTTTTCTTTTTCTTTGTGATTGAGACTTGGTAGGTTGTTGTTTCTAGACATTTACCCATTTTATCTAGGTTATCCAATTCGTTGGTCTATACTTGTTCACACTGTTCTTTTACAGTTCTTAGTATTTTTGAAGGGGTAGTGGTAATGTCTCCTCTTTCATTTATGATTTTATTTGAATTTTCTTTTTTATTTTTCTTGGTAAGTCTAGCTAAAAGTTTGTTAATTTTGTTTATATTTTCAAAATCCAGCTTGATTTGTATAGGCACATGTATTTGGCTTTTGCTTTTTATTCATTCAACTATTCTGTGTTTTTTGACTGGAAAGTTTAATTCATTTAAATTTAAAGTAATTGTTAATAAGCAGGTACTTGTTGACATTTTGTTAGATATTTCTGGTGTTTTGTAGTTCCTTTATCCATTTTATTTCTCTCTTGTCTTCTTTTGTGTTTTGATAATTATAATAGTATGCTTTAATTCCTTTCCCTTTTGCTTTTGTGTATTCAACAGGACATTTGTGGTAGGCTAGAGTGACATAGGGATCCATAAAACTGGGGGGAAAAAGAAATAATAAAATCTTGGATATTTTGTAATTCTTAGAAGACAAAATTCCACTAACAGGAGGTATTTAGAATGAGCACAAAATGATTCTCACTCATGAAGCATTAAACTAAACACTGAATGTAATGAAAGCTGTACCCAGTGTAGCCCTGCTTAATTCTTAATTTATTTGAGGTGATCAGCCCTTCAATCTGAACATAAAAGAGGAAATCGAAAACACTCTTTGGAAAAAAAATAACAGCAATCTCAGTGTCTATAGCTCTTTTATATGAAATATATGGTATGCAATAAAAAAATTACTAGACACATGAACTGTTAGGAGAATGTGATAGATAATTGAGAGAAAAAGCTACTAATAAAAGCAGACCCACAAATAAAGCCAGAGGTTGGATAAGGCAGACAAATAAAATAACTATGATTAAAAAGTCAAATGAAATATGGGCAATATGGATCAAAAGAGAAAAAAATTCAATAGATATTTCAATCTATAAAAAAGTAGATATTCTAGAATGAAAACATACAACACTTGAAACTAAGAATTCATTGGATGGGTTAAACAGCAGGTGGTAAGCAGTAGCAGACTTTCAGTTTCCTATTAGTAAATTCAGAACAGGTCAATAGAAAATATACAACTGAAGTTTGGAGATAAAAATGATGAACAGAGCATAGGAGACATTTGGGACAAGTTTAACTTTTAACACTTAGGTCACAGTCCCAGAAAAATGGACAGAGAGAAATAAATATTTAGAAGCAATACATGAAAAGATAATGACTGAAGAATTTCCACAACCCAATGAAGACTTCAATCTACACATTGAAGAAGCAGATTTCAAATAAGATGAAATAAATTACACCTTGGTACAAAACATTCAAATGCTTACAACCAGAGAAAAAGGAATGAGACAAAAACAAGGCAAAGCAAAACAAAACAATAGTCATTTTATAATGAGGACCATGGAAGCCATAAAAGATGAATTAACTTTACATTGCATAAAGAAAAAAAAAGCTTTGTCTATCAAAAAGCCCTTCAAAATTGATGCAAAATTAAGAGATAGTTCTAAAAAACAAAGGCTAAAAGAATTTGTCACCAGCTCATGACACTATACAAGATACTAAAGGAAGTTCTTCAGGATGAAGGAAAATTATGTAAAGGATGGACAAAACTATGAAAAAATTAAAAGAATCAGGAAAGATAAATTTATATGAATATTGATGATTTTTAGCAGCAATAATAATTATGTTGTGCAGTTTATACCATGTAGAAGTAAAATACATATAAATAATAGCTCAGAGGTTAAAAAGGGGTTAACAAAATTGAACTATGGTAAGGTTTTTACAATATTTGAGAAATACTCATAATTTAAATTTGAATATTTATATTCGGGAAACCTACTATAATCTCTAGGGTGACTACTAAAATAATAAGACAAAACAATATACCCAAAAAGCTAATGGAAGAGATAAAATAATGTGGACTGTTAAAATAATATAGAATAATTAAGAAACACTTCATAAAATAGAATATAAAACAAAGAATAAATAAATAAATAACAAATAGAACAGAAAAATGAATAAACAAAAATAAATGCCGTTAGTAGGCTTAACCCCAAATTGTAGCAATAATTATGTTATATGTAAATGAAGTTAGCATTCCAAGTAAAAGACAAAAGATTGTTGACTTACTAAAACAAACAACAAAAAACAAACACACAAAACCAACGAGAATATCTGTTTACAAGAGCCACATTCTAAGTATAAGGTCATTGAATGCATGACATTAAACATGTGGAAAAGGTATACATACCACGCAAACACTAACCAAAAGAAACTGTGTGTGATTATATTGTTATCAGATAAATATAATTTTAACGCTAGAGGTATTATTAAACATAAAAATATATTTAATAATAAAAAGTTAGATATAATTATGCATGTTTTCTATGCACTTAATAATATGGCTTTAAAATATGTAACACAAATATTGGTAGAAGAGGAGAAAGAGGTAAATACATAATTTTATTTGGAAGTTTTAGCCTACCTCTTTTAGCAGCTGATAAAAAAGCAGATAAAAAAATCAGTTAGAATATAGAATTAATGTTTATAAAACATAACATTCAACAAGTATAGAATATAAATTCTTTTTAAGTGCATATGGGCCAGTTACAAAAATAGATCTTTGTTAGGCTAAAAATAATACACTTAAAAATATTGAAATTATAGATTGTATGTCCTCTTACCACAGTAGAATTATAGAAATTAACAACACAAAAATAACTAGATTATTCCTAAATGCCCAGGTATTAAGCAACATACTATTTAATAGCTTATTGGTCAAAGAATTCACAATGGATATTAGAATATATTTTGAAATTGAATAAAAATAGAAAAATGACATGAATTTATTTAAAATTATTTTATAGACAGTGTGCTTGAATTTGAAGATTTTTAGAAGTAAAGTAAGATTGAAAAATTCCCCCACAGGCTGGGTAGCTTAAACAATGATTTATTTTCTCACAGTTCTGGAGGCTAGAAATCCAAGATCAAGGCTTCATCAACTTTGGTTCTTTTGAGGCCCCCCTCCTTGGCTTGCAGTTGGCCACTTTCTTGCTGTGTCTCCACTTGGCCTTTTCTCTGTGCATGCACATCCCTGATGTCTCTTACAGGGACACCAGTCATGTCAGATGAGGGCCCAGTCATATGACCTCATTTATCAACTCTTTAAGGGCCCTGCCTCTAAATATAGGCACATTAGAGGTTAATACATTAACATATGTCCTTTGAGGGGCGACATAATTCGGTACATAACAGATGAAAAGATCTTGGTTTCCTACATCATTAAGATTGGGCAAAGAAAAGAGACAGAGCTGAAGAATAAAGAGAAACTTCTTAGGAATATAGATGTTCAGGAAAAGAGAAACCTCTAAAAAATGGGCTATTGTCAGTAGTTAAAAGGTCGTAAAGAGTAACAACAATAATATTGCTAGCCATTAACATTTGTTACCTGCTTATTGTTCAGATTTTCCTGATGATTAACTGAAATAGTCACGTAACATTAGGGCAAAATTCAGAGCATATACCAAGCATTTAATAAATGCCACACTTTTGTTACTATTTCTGAGCTTTGTTCCTGCTTGTGGAAGAAAGGGGCAAGCAGTGTCTCGGGAGCTGAATTTTGTTTAAAATGTAGCTATTAAAAATGTATGGTGCTATGTTATCAAGTTTTTTTTTTCAAGAAGTATAATGGCAAATGGAGGTTAGAAGGAGTCTGCTGATGTATAATAGAAAGTATTGGTTGTCATGGTGAATCAGACCTTGAAGTAAGCAGAACATGTTTCATTTTATTTTAACTCTTATCCAAATGTCTCTAAAAGTATTCTTTCACTTGGAAAAGAATACAAGTAAGCTATGAAAAATTGATTTCTCACTAACAGGATATTTGGCAAATATAATGTAAATATGTATAAGCAGAAAAGCAAAAAAAGGTTTTGTTTCATTTTAGTTGAAAGTAAAAGAACACAGGATGGAATTGTACCATGGACAAATTTCTTTATATTGTCATCCAAGGTTTCTACCACCCTTTCCATTCCAAGGGAAAACCTGTGATACAGCTAACAACAACAATGGCCCTTTATTGAACACTTACTATATGCCACACACTGTAAATCATTTTCTTCCTAAAGAAAGCCCACTAAAATAAGAACAATAATTTAAAATAAAAAAAACTAAGTTTCAGAGCAATTATGTGACTTGCCCAGGTTCACATAACTGTAAATTGGGTGAACTAAGATATAAACCCAAGTTTGCTGAATTGAAATTTCATCCTCTTTCTGCTAAAGAAATCTTTATTTATTGAGTGGTTATTGGGTAAAGAGGCTGCAGCATTATTTGATACAGACTCTGAGCTTTCAGAACTGGCCCTTTGTCCTCTGTGGGATGAAGCCAGAGGGGTAGCCTACCCTGGACCCTCCCATCCATTTATCTTTCTGTGCCTTCCTCTGTGCGCTCTCCCAGGACTACAGTAACAACTTCTTAAGTAATGTCACTATATCTGGTCAGTCTCCAGTCAAAGCTATCTTCTATGAGGTACAGCCTGGAATTTGTCACTTCTTTGCTAAAACTGCAGCAACAATAAAATCATTTCCCTGCAACATATTCAGAACACAATTTCAGTTTACCCCAAGCTGCCTTTCATACTCCCAGACTGACTGGTGTTGATCCGCCCTGAGATTACTACTTTACATTATGTAAGTGTGTCCTATAATTTCTCACTTCCAAGCCTTGGCTTATGCTATTCTGTAGCCTGTCCTCCCATACTATATATCCCCATCTATCAAAATTCCTCTATATATTCCAGAAACCCAGAGTCCCATTTCTCCCAGAGCACTATCTATCTTTACTGTCACATTTGACATGGCTACCTTTTGGTTTCCTGGAGGATAAGCAGTTTAATGAATGGCCTATCTCTATTTCCACTGCTTGACAATAGCCTCTCATAAATAAGTGTTTGCTTTGGTTGAAGAGAGAATTCTGTGATACTTATACTTCACAGTCATCCTTAGTGTTTACTAAATGTAGTGTCTACAAAATTTGAGCAGAAAGGGACACAAGTGGCTTGGTTTTAGAATCTTATTTCGTCTAAGTTTGTGTATCTTTAGAGTCAGAATTCCTTTTTCCTATTGAAAGAATATCAAAACAGTTTATTTAGAAAGCTTGTATTGTGAAGAACAAGTGAAGATTGCAGTGTCATTTTTTTTCTAATAGAAAACTTCACAATTCATAGCTGAGACAAATAAAAAACAGGGAGAGGGCAGGCCAAGTGTGGGAAACATAGAATGTTAGGACCCTCATTTGTTTTACACATAGGGAAACTGAGGCATGTGAAGTGACTGACCTAAAATGATTCTATCATCAAATGCTTGAATATTTATAAACTAGTGGAGCATGTAGAGCTTGGCCTGCTACCCAAGTTTCCAGTCTTCAACATTTTGTCCATAATTATTTTTGTTGTTGTTATTGTTGGGGTTGAAAGAAATGGCTCTGAAGTCAGGAAAAAACAGTTTTGACTGTTTACTAGTGATGGCCTTAGATGAATCAATGAATTTGTCTAAGGATCATTTACTTATCTGTAGAAGGAGAAACGTGTCTACTTCATAGAAATTTTATAAGGATATAGTTGGATGATATTTATAAGGGGGTCAGCTAAGAGCCAGACTTACAATCAAGTTCTCCATGAATATTACTACCACCACTACCATCATTATCACTACACCACACTTCTTTACTGTTCCCTTTTGTGGGGTCCTTGGCATAGCTAGGTGCTACCAGTGTCCCCCTACCTTCTGCAATAAGAATTGCCTTCAATGCTTGTTAATACAGTACATCAAGTCCTCCAACCCTGATTCCTCACACTGGAAATTCTGGTTCAGTAGATCTGGGTTGGGGACTAGGAGCTTGGTTTAAAAACTTGACCCTCATGATTACTTAGAGAAAGGCTTGCATCTCACAAGGCAATCTTCTCACCCTTCTGACAACTCCATTATCAAATCCAATAAAAGGGGGGAAAAAAAGAACATAAGAGGTGCTGCGTTTTCTAAGAAGTATAAATGGGTTCTATTCCACTGTAAAATTTTGGGAATATCAGATTTGGGGAATATAGAATATCACATAATGGGGAGTCATAATGTGCCAGAAACTCTTCAGGTCACAAGCTCATATGGTCTCTTCCAACAATTCTATGAGATGAGTGTTTTTATCTCATTCTGTAGATGACGAAACAAACAATAAAAACAAAACAACAGACAAACAAATGCAATAGTCATTTTTCCAAGATCATATAGTCAATGATATAAAAAATGCTAGTGGGGTCAGCATTTAAATTCATACATGCCTTCACTGCTATGAATCTTTCTTCCTATTCTTTGAACATCCCAGGAAAATAATGAAAATCTGAGGATAAAGAGCTATGAGATGCAATCCTTTTAAAGTAGGGAATGCGTATTAGACATGGTTATATTACCTCATGCCTAACATGGTATCTCCCTTATGTTAGGTATTCAGTAAACTTTATTAAATGAATAAAATTGAGAGCAAATTACTAAGACAAATTAAGATAAATGATTAAATGAGTATTATTTATTGCGGGTACTCTCATGTTTTATTTCTGCTCTTCCTTTTTTTTTCCAATTGTAGAGTATTCTTGGAAAATGTCCTACTCAGACCCTCATTTTTCAGAGAAAGGAACCCATATTTTCAGACTCTTCTGAAAATTATATTAGTTTGAGAAGTGCGTTTTGTACATAAAATTGCTTTTTTAACTAGAAGGTTGAAAAAATCAGGGAAGGGGATAATCAAGAAGTGAAGTACAAGAGGCATTTTTAGGGTATATTCTGTGTGATATTGTATAGTGGATGCATGACACTAGAGATTTGTTTAATTACATGAAGCTTTATAGCACAAAAAATAAACCTTAATATATGCAAATTATACACAATTTAGATGATTGGGGGATCTCAGGATGGGATAGAGAATATGACAAAATAATTTTACTGTTACTAATGTACAAAATAATCTTACTTAAGGGAGTGAAGGCAAAAGGTGATGGTCTAACTAACTTTGGCAATGAGTAGAATCCATAAGATTAAAAGAAAAAGAAACTGCACATAAGCACTGTATTCTAGACGATAAGATTTCCCATGGAGTACGGTTCAACAATCCTGAAACCACTTTGCATGTATAGTGAAACTGAACTGAACAGTTAAATAAAGGGATTGTGGGTGGTGGGAACCAGGTTTCTCACTATTGGGTAGGAAGTCAGAGATAAGCAAGGTAGAAAGGCTGAAATAATGCATGTGGTACTGAATTATATTTGGAGACATAAGTATGAACTCACGTTTAGCTTAATATAGGTATTAGCAGTGACATATAGAAATACTTATAGATATGTGTATACATATATATAAAGATATACATACACATATATTATTACACACACTTATATTTCTTTGTTCACTCAGCTGAGAGAGCCTACATGCAAGCAACCTTCATAGAAACCAGGGTGCTAAAAAGAAATGGAGCTCTTTAGAGAAATGGCTGATTTTAGAATTGTGACAGGAAATATATAGATGGGCCTAGAGCATTCTGTGCCAGAAAGTTAGTGCTAAAAACAACAAAGAACCACCCCAAACAACCCTACAATGATGGGATTATGTCAAAGGGACACAGGAACCAAGTGGAAGAAAACCTAATAGCCAAAGCCAGAACAATTTCAACAGCAAATGAATATTTGATTATAATTCAAAGTATAAAGTAAATATCCATGATTCCATACTGATATAAGCAAATAAATAATGATAAAAGTGATAAATAAACGCTTAGATAAATAAATAACTGAAGGTATAACTGAAGGTAAAGAGACAAATCTCCTGGCCAGAAGAATTTTGACAAGTTTACTTATATAGTTTTGCCCTCAATATATCAATATTGGTTCATCAGTCATAACAGATATAACACACTAATTAATGTAAGATGTTTATAATGGGGGCAACTGGGTGTAGGGTATATGAATCCTCTCTGTACTATTTTTGCAATTTTCTGTAAATCTAAAACTACTGTAAAATGAAAACTTATTTAAACTAGGCTGGAAAAAAATTCCTAAATGAAGTGAAAATCTGGTTTTATAATGCTCTTGCTTTAGAGACATCTGTTAGCATATTTGGTCTTGCATGTTCAGATATGCATTGGGTGCCAAGAAAATGCTTCCAAAATAATGGCCCCTGCACAAAAAGTCAGGTTTAGTAAAACAGCTTTGTGGCTTGTAGTTTAATGGGCCGGGGCAAGTATGTGTAGTTGGTAACTAGAATCCCTCTCCTATTTGGATTGTACAATCATAGCCAAAATAGCCCACCAACATTGGAGACCATTTTGTAAGAAAAGAAAAAAAGGATGATTGTGTAACTTAGTACCTGTCTCAGCTTTAAGGTTTTAAGGCTTTAAGTTTTTCACTTAGGAGAGAGAAAAAAACACTTTGGAATAGTGAGGTGTTTGTATGTTTTTGCACATAATATAGCACCTTTCTCCTGTATTTCACTATAGGAAATTTGTATTTATTGGAAAGAGAGCACATCAACTATGTGTTTAGAGATCTGATTTAGAGTCCTTTTCATATGAAGAGTATTGTAAAAGACAGTCCCCATTAATCCTTTAGCTTGTGGGTTCTTGTATCTCTATAAAAACACCTTTTCCATTTCTAAAATTTAACCTTGAAAGGACTGTTTCTAATAAATACTAAATGCATCTAATACTTCATTAAATTATTGAAAGAATGGGACTTGGAGCTTCAATATAGTAAGTAAACATTTAAAACAGGATTATTGGGATATTTGTCTTTGTAATTAATGTATTGATTGAATCAGTAATTATAATCTCTCAGCAAATTAGTATATTAACATGTGCATTTAAACAGAAAAATTATATGTTTTAAAATAACCAAACATTTACTTAGCTTATCAGGATTATTTGAATAATTTAAAATTGGCGTTTTCTCCCATGAATTTAGACAGGAAATTCAGACAGTCTGTTAAAATGTACTATTTTACTTTAAATAGAGGGGGTGGGGGTGAGAAAAAAAAGGTATGAAAATTATAAAATAAAATTTACATTTTTGTTCAGTATTGGAGTTTTATCCTTTTTGGAACTAACATTCTCAATGCTGCATGTCAAAATCTTAGTCATCTTTAAGGCCCAGCCCCTTAACTGTATATCCTTGAAGGTCTTCTATTTGTCCAGATATAAGTAATATCTCCCTCTTCAGAAACTCTGTAGGGGCACCTGGGTAGCTCGGTCAGGTAGGCATCTGTCTGACTTTGGTACAGGTCATGATCTCACAGTTCATGAGGTAGGGCCCTGGGTCTGGCTCTGTGCTGACAGCTCAAAGCCTGGAGCCTGCTTCCGATTCTGTGTCTTCCTTCTTCTGCCCCTCCCCTGCTTATGGCCTGTCTCTCTCTGTCTCTTAAAAATAGGGGTGCCTGGGTGGCTCAGTCGGTTAAGCCTCCGACTTCGGCTCAGGTCAGATCTCACGTTCATGGGTTCGAGCCCCGCATCGGGCTCTGTGCTGACAGCTAGCTCAGAGCCTGGAGCCTGCTTCCGATTCTGGGTCTCCTTCTCTCTCTGCCCCTCCCCCTCTCATGCTCTGTCTCTCTCTGTATCAAAAATAAATAAAACATTTAAGAAAAATATATATATATAAATGTTAAAAAGAAGAAACCTGTTAACTTCATAGATAAGCTGATTACAATCATGTGAAGAAGACATATGTCTAGCTAGCCTCAAGGGAAGTGACTCCAGATAAAACTAATTCAAATATTATTCTCTTGATGGTCACATATAGAAAATAATGTAAAGGAATGTCCAGTTAAAGATTACTATGTGAGTCACATGTCTGATTGGATCACATCATTGTATCTTTAGAGTTCTGGTTTGAGACTGTTAGATAGTACAGACAGAGGGAGGGAGTAGCTTTCACTTCCCTTAGGGAGTTCTTAATTAGGTCACTGTTCAGAAATTGTATCAGTAATTCTAGTTACTTTTTTAGGAGGGGTTATAGATTTTGTCATGAAAAAACATTTTGCCTCAGATGAAGTTTAGGAAAATTTCCTTTCTCTGCACTGGATGACTCATCTCAAAACCAGACTGAATAAAACAGGAAACAGAGAAATAAACATGGAAGGTCTTCCTACACTGTAAGTTTTATTAGAAGTGTTTTTAGAGGGAAAAAAAATTTCTTTTTCCCTCTTAAAGGGATTTGCCACAGATATGGACAGATAAATCAACCAAATTTCCCTTTTCTTCACTGACCAATATTATGTTTTCACTCTTGGGTTCCAAGCAAGCCCAAGGAACAGAACACTTATATACATGAGTAACTAGAGAATTTTATACTTGTGTGCTTTCACAAACATTGTGCTGTTTGTGCCACATTAAATCAGAGTAAGTGAATGAAGGAGCCCATAATTCTAATAATAAAATAGCATGCTAATATCCCAACCAGCTGTAATAGATGAGCAAAGATTTCTGTTTTTATAAACTTTCCTTTCCATCTTAGAAATTTCAATTGCTTTTTGCCCCCACCAGTACTAATTACAAATACAAAAACAACACAGACTTTCACAAATCAATTCATTGACCTGTATATATATATACACACACATACAGATACATACACTTGAATATGTATTCAAATGTTTTAGTCAAAAACAGGGATGATATTCAATTTCAGTTCTTATGTAAGAATCCCTAAATTCCTGGGTATTGAGATTTTCATTTCTATTTCCCTTATCTGAAATGAAGATAATTTCACTTGCAACAAGAAACACAAATTGTTCATTAAGAGAATGTTGAACCATATGCTTATAGCCAGTGAAATTATGCAAGGCAATGAGGGAAATTCAGAATAATCTTGTATCACTAATGCTTTTGATGAAAACAATATTCATGTTGAAGATATCACAATAAACTTAACAGTGAAAAGACCATAGCAACCCCAGCTACAATTAGGACTCCATGCACTCCACTCTGAGTACTTGATAAACTGAGCAGACGAAAGAGTCAGAAAGGATATTGAAGATATAACAGCAAAAATAATGTTTGTATGTGGATAAATGTACCCCAAATTTGACAATATGTATTTTTTCTCAAGCACAAAATGAACATTTAAAATAAACATGCTATGCCATAAACTAATTTCAAAGAATTGGTATCATCCAGATCACATTCTTTGAACATAATTCAACTTATTAAGAAGTCAGTACAGGTACCTGGGTGGCTCAGTTGGTTAAGCATCTGACTGGCTCAGGTCATGGTCTCACAGTTCATGGGTTCAAGCCCTATGTCAGGCTCTGTGCTGACAGCTAGCTCAGAGTCTGGAGCCTGCTTTGGATTCTGTGTCTCCCTCTGTCTCTGACCCTCCCCTGCTCATGCTGTCTCGCTCTCTCAAAATATATATAAAACATTAGAAAAAATCTTTACAAAAAATTAGTAATAAGAAAAATAGCAAGAACAATCCTTTATGATTAGAAATTAATGGCAAAATATATACTTCTCAGCAATGGATGGTCATAAAAGAGATCTTAAAGGAAAATAGAATATACTTATAATTTAACTATAATAAAAGTACCATATATCAAAACCTATAGGATACAGGTAATTAATTGGTAGAATTGAATGTTTACTTTTGAAAAAAATAAAGCCAAATATCAATAAAGAACTACCTAAAATATTACAAAAAGAATAAACACAAAGAAATTTGATATTAACATTAATAATATAGAGGGAGCAAAATGTAGTGAAATAGAAAGATATACTAGAGATAACCTACATAACTAAAGTTTGGTTGTTTGGAAAATCAATAAAATTGACACATTACTGGTTGGACTCTTCCAAATAGAGAGAGAAGAGGAAAAAATAGACAAAATTAAAAAATGGGAAACTGGACATAACTCTAAATTCTACAGATATAAAAATGTAAATTTAAAATGGACAAATTGCTAGAAAAAGATTACTTAGTAAAACTGATTAAAGAAAGAGGATATTTCCTTAGTCCTGTAACCACCAAATAAATTATGTATGTAGTAAAAAACCTTTCCTCCAAAAAAAGGAATCTAACCAGTACTCAGGTGATTTTCTAGGCAAGTTCTAATAATTATCCAAGGAACAGATGATTCCAATCTCTGAAACTAAGTAGTTAATAAAAAAGGACTACAACTCCAGTTGTATTTACATAAGGTAATATATTCTTGATATTAAAAGCTGATGAGGAAATAAGCAAAAGGAAACTACAGTTCAGTTTCACTTATAAACACTGATGCCAAAATCCTAAACTAAATATTAGTAATGGAATCCATCAGAGCACAAAAAAGATAACACAACATTAAAAAGTTAGGTCAAGCCAAGGATGTAAGATTAGTTGAATAAATTTAAAATCCAATCAAATATAATTAACCAAATCAAAATATTAAAGAGAAAAAACATTATCTTATTAAAAAATATGTTCCATAAGATTTAAACTTCAATAGATGAGGAAAAAAATGTAATGACTAAAAATACAAAAGAACTTTTTAACTTTACATCTAAGGTCATCTGCACAAGTATCTATAACAAGCATTATTTATAACAATGATATATGTTAAGCACTGCTTTAAGATTAGAGAAAAATACAAAGATACTGAAAAATTATCTATTCAACATTATACTGGTAGTTCAAGCTCTAGAAGTAAGACAAGATATATGCAGTTGTAAAATTATCTACATAACCCAAAAAAATATACAGATATATTATTTGAACTTAGGCATTTAGCAGCTGCTGGATTAAAAAAATTATTAAATTCCAAATAAATTTCTTTACATTCCCAAGAGAAAACAATTTAAAAATGTATCACTTACCTGGATATTACCTGGAGATAATAAACTTAAGTTATAAATCTGAAAAGATGTAAAGCCCATTATTAAGGAAAAAGTAAAATCCTCATTTAAAGACATTGAAAAAGACATAAGTAAATGGAGAGGTATACCATGTCCATGAATTAGAAACTAAATATCACAAAGACATTAATGCTTCTCAAATTGACCTAAGGTGAATGTAATATCTTTTATTAAGTTTATTCATTTGAGAGAGCGAGAGAGCGAGAGCATGAGAGAGTGAGCGAGAGCACTAGTGGGGGAGGGGCAGAGAAAGAGGAAGAGAGTGGAAGTAGGGCTCAAACTCACAAACCATGAGATCATGACCTGAACCGAAATCAAGAGTCAGACACTGGTGATTGAGCCACCCAGACACCCCCCAGTGTAATTCGAATCATTCAAAATCCCAACAGCATGTTTTATAGAACTGGATAAGGTGATTATGAGATTTATATATAAGAATAAAGGTTCAGAGGTGCCTGGGTGGCTCAGCTGGTTAAGCATTCGGCTTTGGCTCAGGTCATGATCTCATGGTTTGTGGGTTCGAGCCCTGCCTCCGGCTCTGTGCTGACAGCTCAGAGCCTGGAGCCTGCTTCAGATTCTGTATCTCCCTCTCTCTCTGATGCTCCCCTGCTCGTGCTGTCTCTCTTTGTCTCTAACAAACAAATAAAAAACATTTTAAAAAATTGGAAAAAAAGGAATAAAGGATCAGAAGATTGCCAAGGTATTTCTGAAGATGAATGAAGTGGGACAACTATACTTGTAGAAATGAAGAATTATAACATTACTTTAAGTCTTCACGTAACACTATGGTAGTGGAGCATGAGAAATGGATCAATCAAACATAACAAAAGTCCAGACATAGGATTGAATATAAGGAAATTTGATTATGACAAAAATGGAGTTACTTATCATGAGGAATGAGGAAAGAATGAAATATTCAAAAAACAACAGTGGAACAATTATCCATAAGGAAACAGTTGAACTCTCAAATCACATCATACCAAAATTCAACTTTAAGACAAATATTAAAGCTTAAGATACAGAATATCTTAAAATTTTTTTAACATTTATTGATTATGCATTCTTTTGATAGATAGGCAAAATGCAAGTGGGGGAGGGACAGAGAGAGAGGGAGACACAGAAGCTGAAGCAGGCTCTAGCTCTGGGCTGTAAGCACAGAGCCCAATGTGGGGTTGGAACCCATGAACTGTAAGATCATCACCTGAGCCAAAGTCAGAGGCTTAACCTATTGAACCACTCAGGTGCCCCCCAGAAGAATATCTTATAATCTAGAGCTAAGTAAGGCTCTTAATAAATCACAAAAATGCAATTGTAGAAGACTGACAAATTTAACTTCATTAACAATAAAATCTATATTCATCAAAGATATAAGAAATGCTAAAATACAAATTAACTGGTATAAAGGGATTTGTAATACAGTAATTTTTTTCTGAATATGTTATGAAATTCTACAAATTAACAACAAAAAAGCAAATAACCCTATCAAAATTGATAAAGAACTTAGGAGATACTTTATAGAAGTAACAAAAATGGCTGATAAAAACATGAAAATATGTTCAACATCTAGGTAGTCTTCAAAATACAAATGGAAATGACAATGAACTTCTGTTTTACACACATCAGATAGGCAAATTGACAAGTTGGACATCACAAATATTGGCAAGATTGTGGAGAAATGGGATTGCTCATATCCTGATGGCATTATTAATAATATAAATCAGTACAAATACTTTGGAAATAATTTGGCAATGCCTTGTGAAGCTGAAATGCCTATTTACTACAAACCAGTAATTTCTGGAGAAATCTTGCATATGTGTTTTAGGAATTATGCTCAAGTATGTTCATTGCAATAGCAAGAAAAGGAGGAACACCCACATTTTTGGCTGAAAAGAAAATGGAAAATTAAGTGGTGTCTATTAAATTAATTCCAGGCAGAACTGAAAATAAATGAGTTAAAGTGGTATGCATCAACATGGATAAATCTCAAGAATATACTATTGAGATAAAAGAATGAATTACTAAAGAATTCCTATAGTATTTTTTCATATACATCAAATTGAAAAAACATGAAAAATTAAATAATCTGTTGTTTGGTGATGTGCAAACAGGGCAAATTTTTAAAATGTAAAGTCATGGAATAGAAGTGAAATCCAGGACAATGATTAATTTAGGTGGTTGTGAAAGGGAAAATAAAATAGGGCTTATATGCAGTTGTAATGTTTTGACTCTTAAATGTGTGACGGGTATATAGGCGTTTGAATTATTATTATTCCATATAATTTGCAACATTTTATAAATATTATTTTGTGTATATATTCAATCTTTAACATAAAAAAACAAACAAAAAGAAAATCCATTCATATAATATTAGATCTTACCAGAGAGGTCTTTCCTGAAAACATTTAAACTAAAAGTAACTCAAAATTTAAAAAATATGTATTACCATTTGTTTAATAATAGTTTAAAATGTGATGATGACTGCATAGGACAAAATTTGGCAATGTTCTGCTTGGTAGAAGTTTGAGACGGAAAGGTGGTAGCTATTCTTGGAAGGCTCATTTCAACTTTAAATGGGACGTTCCAACATTCACACAATATATAATATACTTCATCAACTGTTTGTGAGGCTAAGGTTTACCTAATTCTTTCTTTAACTATTACTTAAAATAAGAAAATAAGTGTCTTCATGGTTTTGTCATTTTGCCATTTTGCAAAGGTGTCATAAGAAGTTTAGAGTGTTGAAGTCTGAAATTATGTTAATTTGCAAAGTGATTCATGATAAGATAATTATTGAAAATATTTCAGCCCGATATATAAACATTTTAGTGCATATGTGATTGACTGGGAAAGCTGACTACACATGGTAAGTGAGGAGAAGCTGTTAACAGGCTACACAATTAGAATTGGTAACTTGATCATGGCTTCTAGGCTTTCTGAATTCACTCATGGACTTCATTTCTTGAGTTTCTTTTTAAAATATTTTAGTGTGTAAAATGGGGCCACTTTGAAATAATTTTAAAACATACTTTGAATTTTATAAAAAATTATAACCAAAGGCCTCATCTTTCACACAATTATTTTCTGCCTCAGCCACAAGCAGAAGGAGCTGGTGAGTGTAAACATAGAGATTGAATTTGCTTTTCTTCAGGAGAAATAAAATGGATCCCAAAACAAGAGAAAGGAACAGAACTGGTAAATTTTTTCAGTGTAATAATCAAGAGAAACTTGCAGAATTCATTTATGAAGTAGATAATTTTTCAGGCTTGCACACTTTAAATCAACAATTGCAAGGCAAAAGGTGTAAAGTTTTTAGTAAGCATTAAATGATTACTGCAATGTAAAACAGGTTTGAGCAGTGGAAAGGCAAACGGGCCATGGAGACTCTGAGTCATTTGAACTCTTGATTCATTAAGATGTGATGAAAATAAATTCACAAACAAAAAACCTCATCAGTAAATTTTAATCTCTCTCTTTCTCTCTCACTCTGTCTCTTCCTCCCTCTCTCTCTCTCTCTCTCATGCACACACATGTGCACACAGACATACAGACACACACACACACATACACACCTTTTGGTGACTATGTTGTTGAGAAAATAAAATCAATTACTTCAGACTAAGATACAGCATCATGTTTGGTCTGTGAGAAAATAAGGTTCTCATGGAAACTCATCAACTTTACTGATTCTTTTTTCAATGTTTATTTATTTAATTTGTCTCTGGAGAGTGGAATTTTTATCTGTACTTGCACATATATGCATTTTAATATAATTTATTGTCAAGTTAGCTAATATACAGTGTATACAGTGTGCTCTTGGCTTCAGGAGTTGATTCCAATGATTCATTGCTTATATACAGCACCCAGTGCTCATCCCAACAAGGGCCTTCCTCAGTGCTCATCACCTATTTATCCTCTCCGCTCTGTTCTCCAATCAACCCTGTTTGTTCTCTGTATTTAAGAGTCTCTTATGGATTTCCAATTTCTCTGTTTGAAACTAATTTTCTCCCCTTCTCTTCCCCAGTAGTCTTCTGTTAAGTTTTTCAAATTCCACATATGATTGAAAACAGATGATATCTGTCTTTCTCTGACTGACTTATTTTACTTAGCATAATACCCTCAGGTTCCATCCACATTGTTGCAAATGACAAGATTTCATTCTTTCACATTGCCAATTAGTATTCCATTGTATATTTAAACCACATCTTCTTTACCCATTCATCAGTTAATGGACGTCTGGGCTCTTTCCATAATTTGGCTATTGTTGATAGCACTGAGATAAACATTGGAATACATGTACCCCTATGAATCAGCACCCCTGTATCCTTTGGATAAATTCCTAGTAGTGCTATTGTTGGGTTGTATGGTAATTCTATTTTTAATTTTTTGAGGAGCCTCCACAGTTTTCCAGAGCGCTGCACCAGTTTGCATTCCCACCAACAGTACAAGAGGGTTCCCATTTCCACATCCTTGACAACATCTGTTGTTTCCTGAGTTGTTAATTTTAGTCACTCTGAATGATATGAGGTGGTATCTTAATATGGTTTTGATTTGTATTTCCCTGATGATGAGTGTTGTTGAGCATTTTTTCATGTGTCTGTTGGCCATCTGGATGTCTTCTCTGGAAGTGTTTATTCATATCTTCTGTCATTTCTTCACTGGATTACTTGTTTTTCATGTGTTGAGTTTGGTAATTTCTTTATAGATTTTGGATACTAACCCTTTATCTGATATGTCATTTGGAAATATCTTCTCCCATTCCCTCAGTTGCCTTTTAGTTTTGTTGCTTGTTTCCTTTGCTATGCAGAAGCTTTTTATCCTGATGAGGTCCCAATAGTTCTTTATTTATTCTTGAGAGAGAATGAGAGAGAGAGAGAGAAGGAGAAAGAGAAGGAGAGAGAGAATCCCTAGCAGGCTCCGTGCTCTCAGCACAGGCCCCCATGCAGGGGCTTGATCTCATGAACCATGAGATCATGACCTGGGCCAAAATCAAGAGTCAGATGCTTAAACAGCTGAGCCATCCAGGCACCCTGAACCTTACTGATGCTTTAGCAGCATTCTGATCACATTGGCATACTTTCTGAAAGAGTAAAAGTACTGTTTTAATTTGCATCCACAGGTTTAGTTTTTGCATCTACTAAAATGTTTGCTCATCTATTACACTATCTAGTCTCAAACATTTCAGAGAGTAAAGCCTATAATTTTGAACCAACTTTAACAATTTTCTTTGTAGAATGTTTGAAATGAAACACTTCTCTTCCTCTTTCATTTTATATAAATGGAAAGTCCAGAGAAGTGAAGATCAACTCAAAGCAACATACTCATTTCTGATTCAATGATTTGTTTCTCAATTATCTTTGTACAGAGGCAGAGGGATAGGGAGAGGAAGTTTTATAAAGCAGAAATAGGATATCAAAACAACTCAAAACCTTAGCATTTTCTGAGAGCTGGGGATTTGTATAATTATGCCAAAAAGAAAGGAGAAACCATCAGATGGAAACCCTGCTTCCTTCCATCTTCTGCATATGCTTTCCTGCCCTGATGTCAGCACAAGGGATATTTATTTTACTGCACACTCTCTTGTGGTTCTCTCTAATGACTGAATCTGCCAATCATTACTCATTCCTATGATTTTTTTTATCCCTTTGATAGCATAGATATATTCTTGATTAAGAACGAAAGAGGGGTGCCTGGTGGTTCTTTCAGTTAACTGTCTGACTCTTGGTTTTGGCTCAAGTCATGATCTCACAGTTTTGTGGGTTCGTGCAGCGTCTGCTTGGGATTCTCTCTCTTTCCTTTTCTCTCTGCCCCTCCCCTGCTAGTGTGCTGCCTCTGACTCTCTGAAAGTAAATAAATAAACTTCAAAAAAAAGAAAGATGGAGAGAAGGAGGAAGGAAGATCTACTTGAAAGATATTGAAAATTCACTATATATATTTAGTTCCTGGAAAAATCCAACAATTAGGGTGCAAATCACTTAACTTAGTTAAATTTCAAGAAATGTATAGTCACAACTATATGCTGTCTGGAGCTGCTGTAAGTGACCCCCTAGGCACAATATGTGGACACAGCTCCAGGTATTTGCCACTTCACTCCC
This sequence comes from Suricata suricatta, assembly GCF_006229205.1. Classification (NCBI taxonomy): domain Eukaryota; kingdom Metazoa; phylum Chordata; class Mammalia; order Carnivora; family Herpestidae; genus Suricata; species Suricata suricatta. The sequence continues at coordinate 98,111,441 of NC_043705.1, read as the reverse complement.
TGGGCAGGGATGAAACAGGAAGCTAACTAACTTTGGAAAGGAAATGATAATAAGGCCCTTTTCCAATGATGGCAGTTTTTCAGTTGTTGGGGATTCCCTTACATGGTAACCACGACAGCTGTTGCAGATGTTTTGACAATGGATTGACTGTGCCAGCATAAACAGAATCAGATCTAAAAGAAATCTGACATAGAACACATGAACCATTTTGGTAACTTGTAAGAATAAGGTTTTAAAAATGTATAATAAATATTTTGAAATTTAAATAGAATAATGCAGATTTTTAAAAAAAGTCTAACAAATTAGAGATCTCATATTCTTCTATAGCTACACTATTAATTTTAATAACATTTTATCCATGTTTGGATGAGCCCTTAATTGTAATAATTTGGTTTCAAAAGAGGGGACTTTTTTAAACAAGTGACAATAGTAGTGAACATCTTTATGAAGATATTTCATTCTACCTTATTTGTAGATTGTAATAAATTACTCGATATTCAGTTACTTGAGTACTGAAAAGGACATTTTTCTATCTCCATGGTATATATATTAAAGTTTTATTTCAAGGGTTCAGTTTTGATGGCAGGCTGTCAGAGTAATGAATGGACACGCTTGATGTGGCTTTCCAACTTTGTGGTAATGAGGATGTGTGAAGATCTTCATGTTCATTGTGGAACATTTTTTTTATCATAAAATTCTGCCACAAAGTACAGAGTTAGCGAGTCTCCAGATGGTACTTATAACTTTGTTGGAATGATACTACTAGATATGGTATTGAGAGACTTTCAGGATGGAATAAAGGTCATCAAAATGTGTCTGAAGTTTAAAACCAAGTTTCTTGGGTCATCTGGGTGGCTCAGGCAGTTGAGCATCCGACTTCGGCCTAAGTCATGATCTTTTTGTCCCCGAGTTCGAGCCCTGCATCAGGCTATGTGCTGACAGCTCAGAGCCTGGAGAGTGCTTCAGATTCTGTTCTCCCTGTCTCTCTCGGCCCCTCCCTCACTCATGCTCTCTCTCTCTCTCTCTTTCTCAAAAATAAATAAAACATTAAAAAAACACCAATTTTCTCTTCCTTTGGAAGTTACACACAGGTTTATTGATTAGTAGGTACTGCGATAGTGTTTTCTCATATTGTATAGCACTTTATACAACCCTTATGTTGTACATTAGCTTGTATTAATTTGTACTGACTTGCCCAAACCAAAGCACAACAAAGACTGTGGTTCAATCTTCCCTTCTATCTTTAAGAATTTGCACTAAAGAGAGAAGGAGGCAAGAGAAATAAATTTTCTTTTTTTCACTTCAGGTCTTATGTGTCTCTGTGTAAGTCCTCCCCTCACTGACTATGAGTCAGCTACATGAAGGTGAAATTTTTTTATACAGTCTGGCTTTTAGGTCAATTTTGTCTACCTGGTTCTTCAGTGAAGAAACAGATTTGTTCCAAGACTAGAGGAAAGACACTTATATTGGACTAGAGATGATTGCATTAGCTCTCTTATGGCATGTGATGGTGGCCATGAATTAGGGTTGCCAAATAAAATACAAGATACCTGATTAAAGTTGAATTGCAGATTAACAGGAAATTTTTATAGTGTATGGTTGCTTGTTTTGCTAATTTTGGCAAAGCTACCATAAATTCTATATTTTAAGGAATATTTCAAGGATATTTTTCCCCCACAGGTAATTTTGACTTTAACTGATTTTCATTTCCTATATTGATTTTAGAACTTAACTCTCATGTAAGAGAAGATCATACTGAACTTTTAAAAAATACTTTATAGCTCTTTTCTGATTTAGATCTCTATGGGAGGGAAGAGCACTGGGTGTTGTATAGGGAAGAGCACTGGGTGTTGTATGGAGAACAATTTGACAATAAAATATTATGGAAAAAAAAATAAAACATTAAAAAAAAAGAGATCTCTATGATAATGCTGCTCATGGGGATTTTAGGTCTGTCTCATGCATGCCCATTTTCCAGATGAGAATGTTGCTATTCCAAATTATTCTGTTACTCAAGGCCATTTGGAGAATTAAGAGGCAGAGTTTGAACTCTCTTCTAGCCCAATGTTCTCTCAGAAACTCACTCTTACATGGGAGTGGATAATAGCTTATTAATTTTATGAATATATTCTAACCAGTTCATAATAATTCCCCTTGCCCCTCTTTCCTTCTCTCTCTATGATGTACTATAGTACATAAATATAATACCATGTACTAAAATTATATAATAATCCTACCTCTTTGATAACAATGTGTTCTAGCCTAACAAAAATGTTTGCTTTCCTTCAAGATGCTAGATACAGGTGATTTGGGATAATATAGCCTTCTACTGAGAAATTCAACAGGCCTAGTAACACTTTAACATTTTACAGGATAGATTACCATCTCCTAAAATTGTTTAATGGCATAAAACATATTAATGCATAAATTATAGAAATAAGATTTTTTAAAATAATAGTTATTTAAATGAAAAAGTCTTTTGAGGTACTCTTGCTCCTGTGTTCACACATTTAAGCATGTGTCTTTGATACATATCTCTAAACTTTCTCTCTTGAACTTACTTTCAGATGGTCTATCCAGTTGGGTTTTATGGTTTTGATGGTATCAACCTGCTTTCTTTTCATGGTCTGTTTCCATTTCTGGAATTAGCAGAAGTTACAAAGTGACAATACAATGCAATAATTATGTTATCTATTTACTAAAATGTTCTAGATGTTTAAAAGCACATACGAGGCTATGTGGTCATGACCATGCTAATTTTCAACTTTGCCACTTTTCTGGTATAATTTCCTTTCTCAATCATTTCAAATCTTCTTGGTAGAAGTGGAGAGTTAATAGTAGTATTGGGAGGAGTAAATTCTGAGTGAATAGTTTCTTCAGTGTTTAAAATGCCCTAAGCATAGTCTAACACAGTGTTGTTAGTTACTGGCTTCTAAAAATGCACATTCTCAAAGGGTGTAACAAACATGTGCCAACCTAAATGTGGTTTATCATGGCACAATGGAGTCAGGAAATTAGTAAGGGATTAATATATATGAGAAATATGCCTGAAGTTTTCCTATCCCCATGAATTTGTTAGCAGGTGAGCTCATTTTCTGGATTCTTTATTTTTTTCAAGGTCATCTCAACAAATACATTTTCAGTTAAGTCCTCAGTACTTTATTAGTAGACAATTTTATCTTCTTCACTGGGGATAGATGGTAACATACAGGTGAAGAGTAACTTTAGTGAAGAAATCTAAGAAATATGGGAATAGAAAGACCATTAAGAAAGAGAGAAGCTGGATAGGGGGAAACAGTAAAGCAGAGGAGAGTACTTGTGAAGAAAATATGGAAACTGAGAACTTAAATCCTTTCTGAGAGTAGAAAATCATGCCCTTCTTTGCTCAAAGAAAACTGAAGGCTTTATGAATTCCTTGGACATCAAATTTCATTTTGATACTTTATACTTCAATGAGGGAGAAATGTGCTGCTTAGAGTTCCTTTCAAATTCATATTTGATATAAAACTCAAGTCTAAAAATGTTTTTAGCATAAATAAATTTATAGCCAGCCAGCGCTGGAAGAACATGCAAATATATCAAAATACAACCCCATAGTTCCCCAGTTTTCTCTTTCTCTGGTACTGGCATGAAGAAGATATTTTGATTTTTTATTTAAATAAAGGAGCAGTGGCTAAAATGAGGCATTGAGTACAGATTCAAATGAACAGAACTGATGAAGTGGAAATGAATATGCTTGAATTAATCATAATGCTTTAATCAGGGTTTTCTAATGCTAGTTAATTGCATCCACAAAATATAGCATCAAATGAGCTTGGTGAGTTGTAAAAGGGAGACTCAGAGACTCTGAATAGGATCCTGTTCTGAACAAGAGTGGTGTGGAAAAATTGACCAATTGCCACTGAAACTGTTGTGTGCCCAAGTGGCTGAATAAGCTGAGTATCAGTCGACTCAATTAAATTATTGGTCTAAATTAAACTTATATCATAAGGCTACCATATTCAATTTCATTTGTTTTTCTAAGTAATTCCATTCCCAAAAGACATTAGACATCTCTGATGACTGAAAATAAATGATCTTTCTTTTCCAGTGTGGTTTCCATTAATTTAATTCTACTGCATAATAATTAAAGCAGTTTGGCCTCTGTGGCATTGAAATATCTATGTGTTCGAGATGATTTTTGTCCCCAAGAATTTCAGAATAGGGGACTCTATGAACTCCCTCCCCTTCAGAACATCACTCTGGTTTCTTTGACAGGACAAAAAGTTTTATCACTAATTTTCCTCTTTGGCTTAGCACATAAATGATCTTAATTTTACCCTGCCTGTGTGACATAAAGGGCTGTATCTTAAATACTGTATTTGTTATTTCCAACAGACCATTTGCATAATTAAAAACAATCTGCTGCTGCTGCTTCTTCTTCTTCTTCTTCTTCTTCTTCTTCTTCCTTTTTTTTTCCAGCAGCATACTTATTCAACTCCATGGCAAAGACTCTCTGGTGAAAATATGTTATTAGCATTTATAAGCTCCAAGATCTCTGCAACTGCTCTTTCCACACTGAATTGCCTTAACATCTGAGTCCTTGAGAGCCAGCTTATTCTGAGAAAAGCCAATTCTTAATTAGAACATGAAGTTTTTATCAACAAACATCTGAATCCCTTACAAGTCTTAAGCCTTCAGATCTTTGAGGCTGGTGGTAATGGTATTATAACCCCAATTTTTAATATACATGCATAGAAAGTTAATTTATAGTGGAGTTGGGGTGGGGTGGGAACATGAATGGTTGGTGTCGAGAGTGGAATTTATCCAGTGAAGATGAATTGTGCAAACCAAGGCAATTCTTCCCATATCCATATTCCTGGGCTACTGAGATTTATCATTCCTAACATAACTAACTTATCTAAAAATAATCTAAACTGCTTTGTTTGCTTTTTCTTGTTTGTTTGTTTATAATATCTGTTGTTTCTGTGCATGTTTCTTCAAAGTCAGGAAACCAGCAGACATATGTTTCTTGCCCACTTGAATTGAACACATTACTCAATAAATTTAGCTGTGTTTCATTGACTTATTACTTTGTCTGCAAAAGCCTAGGCTCTGTATTATTGTAGATGTCTGTTTTCCTCCCAATAAATACTTCTTTCTGCTAGAAAACAGAGTAGATTCTAATCTAATCAGGAAATGAGAAGAGTGTTTCCTTAATCACCCATGTACTTGCTCTTTTCTCTCCAATAAGCTTTTTTGGGTAACATTACTTATTTATTTTTTAAATAGTTTATTGTCAAATTGGTTTCCATATAACACCCAGTGCTCTTCCCCATAAGTGCACTCCTCCATCACCACCACCTCTTTTCCCCCTCCCCATCCCTCTTTAACCCTCGGTTCGTTTTCAGTATTCAATAGTCTCTCTCTCTCCCCAACTCTGTTTCCCCTTTCCCCTCCCCATGGTCCTTCATTAGGTTTCTCCTGTTCTCCTGTTAGACCTATGAGTGCAAACATATGGTGTCTGTCCTTCTCCGCCTGACTTATTTGACTTAGCATGACACCCTCGAGGTCCATCCACTTTCCTACAAATGGCCATATTGCATTCTTTCTCATTGTAATACTCCATTGTATATATATACCACATCTTCTTGATCCATTCATTGGGTAACGGACATTTAGGCTCTTTCCATGTTTTGGCTATTTTTACTCTTTTTTGGTCACTTTAATTCTGAACAACTAAGAACTTGTTACTATAGTGCCCAACAGTTTAAGACAGAATTCTATGAAGGGGCATTTTCCATTGGGTGGCAAGGAATGATAACAGTCTAACTTCTCTAAACCTGTTTCCCCATCTATAAATCCACATTTAATGTTATCTCTTCAGAGAAAACTCATAAGATAAAAATAAAAATAATATTTTCATGATATACAAAAAACTGAGAAAATTAACTTAATCTTTCCCATTTCACTTATTTACAATATTAGTAATAACAACAGGTAACCCTGGGGTATGAGAAAGATCATTTTCAAACATAGCTGCAACAATTCCTCCCATGTTTTGCAACATAACTCTGAAGCTAATCCCGTCAAGGGGTGGAGCCTAGTTTTCCCAACTTTACATAGCTGGCCTTATGATTTACTTTGACCAAAGGAATGTTGCAGATATCTTCTAAAGCTGGATCATATGAAGCTTTGCAAGTTTTGTTATTGCACTCTTAGAATGATGTCCTGAGATCATCATGTCATGATGAAAGTTGGAGGATGGCTACATGGAGATAGCCAGATGTCCCAGTTATCTCGGCAGAGCCCAGCCCTCTGTTGATTCTCTAGCAGATTGCACTCATGAGTGATCCTAGGTGAGACTGCTCAGCCAATAGCCAGGATTATGAAAAACAATAAACTTCTTTAAAAGCTATGAAGCTTTAGGATAGTTTGTTCTACAGAAATAGATAATCAATAGAATTATTGTAGCAAGCATTAGCAGTGAACAACAGAGAATATCCTTGGATCATAAGTGTATATTGTAGTCTGAAACGTTACTAAAATTGTGTTATAATTGAGGCATATCTTATGTATTTTGTATTTATGTTATATAAAGGGATGGAATGTAAAAGCATGAGCTTAATAATTTGCTGATTGTTGTTTGTGATGTGTAGTAGGGAACATACTGGAGTTTATGGCTAAATTTTTCTTTTAAATTTTTTATGTCTTTATTTTTTTATTTTGAGAGAAAGAGAGACAGAAAGTTAATGGGGGAGGGACAGAGAGAGGGATACACAGAATCAGAAGCAGGCTTCAGGCTCTGAGCTGTCTGTACAGAGCCCGAGGCAGGGCTTGAACCCATGGACTGTGAGATCATGACCTTAGCCGAAGTTGGACACTTAACTGACTAAGCCGCCCAGGCACACCAATGGCTGAAGTTCTGAATGTTTATTACATAACAAGTTTACAGGTATTTTTACAGGTATTCATTAAATATGTACAATCATCAATAAATATGATATATACTGTTTTTACTCCCAATTTTCTTAAAAGGAACCTGAGACACAGAGAAGATGATAATTTCAGATAAATTTTCATAGATAGTAAACATTGGAGTTGGATGTCCAATTCAAGCAGTCTAGCTCCAGAGTCTACATCCTTAACTTCTGCACACCGTCAGACTAAGGCAACTAGTGTAACCATGCAGAAATTCTCCCACTTAAAATCTTTGGTGATTTGGGAAAAGTTAATTTTTATTATAATGCATGAGATTAAAAAAACATAAAGCAGATTAGGCCAGTAAATCTCTTAACACTCCTCATTTAATTTTTCCAAGAATGGATATAGAAATTTTTAGGTTTTGCTAAAACATCAATAAGACTTTTCTTCAAGATAGCAAATATAGCAGAAATTATATTTATTTGAAACAGGAGAGTGGCATTGGACATCATTATACCAGAGATGAAATTAAATTTGTGTTCTAAATAGAGTAGTATTTAATGCATTTATTTTTCTCACTAATATTTGGTTACCTATACATCTATAAAATGTACACACTTATTTTATTTACACAGTAACCTGTTATTTTGATTAGAGCACAGTACTTCTATCTTAACAGGAGTTGGAATTTAGCTCACCTGAACTTTTCAGAACCATGGAGAGAAACCACCCCATCTGTGCTAATGATTTGGCTGCACCGACCTGAGGGTAAGCTACTATAGTGGAGTTAATTCAAATGGGAAGAGATAGATAATCTGAACAGACCCATAACCAGTAAGAAATCGAATCAGTTATCAAAAATCTCCTAACAAATAAAAGCCCAGGGCCTGATGGCTTCCCAGGGGAATTCTACCAGATATTTAAAGCAGAATTAACACCCATCCTTCTCAAGCTATTCTAAAAAATAGAAACAGAAAGAAAACTGCTGAACTCATTCTATGAAGCCAGCATCACTTTGATACCCAAACAAGAGACCCAACAAACGAAGAGAACTTCAGGCAAATATCATTAATGAATACAGATGCAAAAATACACAGCAAGATACTGGCAAATCAGTTCAACAGCAAATAAAAAGAATTATCCATCATGATCAAGTGGGATTCATTCCTGGGTTACAGGGCTGGTTCAATATTCGCAAATCCGCCAATGTGATACAGCACGTTAACAAATGTAAAGATAAAAATCATATGATCCTGTCGATCGATGCAGAAAAAGCATTTGACAAAATACAGCATCTTTTCTTAATAAAAACCCTTGAGAAAGCTGGGATAGAAGAAACTTACTTAAACATCATAAAAGCAATTTATGAAAAGTCCACAGGTAATATCATGCTCAATGGGGAAAAACAGAGCTTTCCTTCTGAGATCAGGAACATGACAGGGGTGTTCACTCTCACCACTGTTATTTAACATAGTGCTGGAAGCCCTAGCATCAGCAATCAGACAACAAAAGGAAATAAAATGCATCAGAATCAGCAAAGAAAAAATCAAACTTTCATTTTTTGCAGACGACATGATACTCGACATGGAAAACCCAATCGACTCTACCAGGAACCTTCTAGAACTGATCCGTGAATTAGCAACGTCACTGGGTACAAAACCAAAGTACAGAAATCGGTTGCATTCCTATATGCCAATAATGATGCAAAAGAAAGAGAAATCAAGAAACGGATTCCATTCACAATTGCATAAAAAACCGTAAAACATGTAGGAATAAACCTAACCAAGGATGTAAAAGACCTGTACGATGAAAACTATAGAAAGCTTATGACACAAATAAACAAAAATTGAGAAAATTCATGACCACCAAACCGGCCCTACAAGAAATCCTAAGAGGGACTCTATGAGGGAAATGTTGCAAAGAATACAAGGTGCCAGAGACGCCGCTATAAACATGAATTCTATGAAGAACACAATGACTCTAAAACCACATTTTTCAATAATAACACTGAATGTAAATGGACTGAATGCTCCAACCAAATGACACAGGGTAGCAGAATGGATAAAAAAACAAAATCCATCTATTTTCTGTCTACAAGAGACTCATTTTAGACCTGAAGACACCAGATTGAAAGTAAAGGGATGGAGAAATATCTACTAGAAGCCAAAAGAAAGCCTGAGTAGCCATACTTATATCAGACAAACTGGACTTTAAAGTAAAGGCAGTAACAAGAGATGAAGAAGGACATTATATAATAATTACAGGATCTCTCCATCAGGAAGAGCTAACAATTATAAACATCGATGTGCCAAATTTGGGAGCGCCCAAATACATAAAGCAATTAATCACAGACAGAAACAATCTTATTGATAAGAATGTGCTAAATGCAGGGGACTTTAATACTCCACTGACAGTAATGGATTGATCAACCAGACAGAAAATCACTAAAGAAACAATGGACCTGAATGACACATTTGAACAGATGGAACTGATAGATATAGTTAGAACTCTGCATCCTGAAGTTAGGAAATTCACCTCCTTTTAGGTGCACATGGCACATTCTCCAAGAAAGATCACATACGGGGGCATAAAGCAGCCCTCCATAAGTATAAACGAATAGAGATCATACCATGCACACTTTCAGATCACAATGCTATGAAACTTGAAATTAACCCCAGGAAAAAGTCTGGAAAACCTCCAAATATGTAGAGGTTAAAAATCACTCTACTAAAGAATGATTGGGCTAATAAGATAATTAGAGAAGAAATTAAAAAGTATATGGAAACAAATGAAAAAGAAAATACAACAATCCAAACTCTCTGGGATGCAGCGAAGGCACTCCTAAGAGGACAGTATATTGCAATCCAGGCCAATTTCAACAAACCAGAAACAGTGCAAATTCAAAGTCTAACAGAGCACCTACTGGAACTAGAAGGGGAGCAGCAAAAGCACACCAAACTCAGCAGAAGAATAGAAATAATAAAAACGGCAGAAATAAACAATATAGAATCCAAAAAAACCAGTTGAGCAGATCAATGAAACCAAGAGTTGGTTCTTTGAAAAAATAAACAAAATTGATAAACCTCTAGCCAGGCTCCTCAGAAAGAAAAGAGAGAGCACCCAGAGAGACAAAATCATGAATGTTTTACAACCAATCTCTTAGAAATACAAGCAATCATCAGAGATTACTATGAAAAATTATATGCCAACGAACTGGACAACCTAGAAGAATGGACAAATTCCTAAATGCATATGCACTGCCAAAATTCAAATGGGAAGAGATAGAAAGCATGAACAGACCGATAACCAGTGAAGAAATCGAATCCATTATCAAAAATTTCCTAATGAATAAGAGCCCAGGGCCAGATGGCTTCCCAGGGGTATTCTACCAGACATTTAAAGCAGAGCTCATACCCATTCTTCTCAAACTATCCCAAAAAATAGAAATAGAAGGAAAACTTCCAAACTCATTCTAGGAAGCCAGCATCACCTTGATACCCAAACCAGACAGAGACCCAGTCAAAAAAGAAGACTACAGACCAATATCCTTAATGAATACAGATGCAAAAAACTCAACAAGATACTGGCAAATTGAATTCAACAGCATATAAAAAAATTATGCATCAAGATCAAGTGGGATTCATTTTTGGGTTACACAGATGGTTCAATATTCACAAATCCATCAATGTGATACATCACATCAACAAAAGAAAGGATAAAAACCATATGATCCTGTTGATAGATGCAGAAAAAGCATTTGACAAAATACAGCATCTTAATAATAACCCTTGAGAAAGTTAGAATAGAAGGCACTTACCTAAACATTATAAAAGCAGTTTATAAAAAGCCCACAGCTAATATCATCCTCAATGGGGAAAAACCGAGAGCTTTTCCCCTAAGATCAGGAAGATGACAGGAGTGTTCACTCTCACCACTGTTGCTTAACATAGTGCTGGAAGCCCTAGCATCAGCAATTGACAACACAAGGAAATAAAAGGCATCAGAATCAGCAAAGAAGAAGTTAAGCTTTCACTTTTTACAGATGACCTGATACTCTACATGGAAAATCCAGCAGACTCCACCAGAGGCCTTCTAGAACTGATCAACAAATTCAGTAAAGTTGCAGGGTACAAAATCAATGTACAGAAATCGGTTGCATTCCTATACACCAATAATGAAACAGCAGAAAGAGAAATCAAGAAGCTGATCCCATTCACAATTGCATAAAAAACCATAAAATACCTAGGAGTAAACCTAACCAAGTATGTAAAAGACCTATATGATGAAAACTATAGAAAACTTATGAAAGAGATTGAAGAATACACCAAGAAATGGAAAAACATTCCATGCTCATGGATCAAAAGAATAAACATTGTGAAAATGTCATTACTACCCAAAGCAGTCTACACTTTCAATGAAATCCCCATCAAAATTGCACCAGCATTCTTCTCAAAGCTAGAACAAACTATCCTCAAATTCGTATGGAACCACAAAAGACACTGAATAGCCAAAGCAATATTGAAGAAGAAAACCAAGACGGGAGGCATCACAATCCCAGACTTTAGCCTCTACTACAAAGCTGTCACCATCAAGACAGTATGGTATTGGCACAAAAACAGACACATAGACCAATGGAATTGAATAGAGAACCCAGAACTGGGCCCACAATGTACAACCAATTAATGTTTGACAAAGCAGGAAAGAGTATCCGATGGAAAAAAGACTGCCTCTTTAGCAGGTGGTGCTGGGAGAGCTGGACAGCAACATGCAGAAGGATGAAACTAGACAACTTTCTTACCCCATACACAAAAATAAACTCAGAATGGCTGAAGGACCTGAATGTGAGACAGTAAATCATCAAAACCCTCGAGGAGAAAGTAGGAAACAACCTCCTTGACCAAAACCGCAGCAATTTCCTACTGGACACATCCCCAAAAGCAAGGGAATCAAGAGCAAAAATGAACTATTGGGACCTTATCAAGATAAAAATCTTCTGCACTGCAAAGGAAATGATAAAGAAAACTAATAGGCAACCTACAGAATGGGAAATGATAGTTGCAAATGACATATCAGATGAAGGGCTAGTATACAAAATTTACCAGGAACTGTAGTATCCCCAAACTGCACACCCAAAAAACAAATAACCCAGTGAAGAAATGGGCAGAAGACATCAACAGGCACTTCTCCAAAGAGGACATCCAGATGGCCTACAGGCACATGAAACGATGCTCAATATCACTCATCATCAGGGAAACACAAATCAAAACCACACTGAGATACCACCTCACACCAGTCAGAGTGGCTAAAATGAACAAATCAACAGACTATAGATGGCTGGCAAGGGTGTGGAGAGACGGGCACCCTCCCATACTGTTGGTGGGAATGTAAACTGGTGCAGCCTCTCTGGAAAACAGTGTGGAAGTTCCTCAAAAAAGTCAGTAGAACTCCCTTATGACCCAGCAGTAGTACTGCTGGGGATCTACCCAAGGGATACAAAAGTGCTGATGCATAGGGGCACATGTACCCCAATGTTCATAGCAGCACTGTCAACAATAGCCAAATCATAGAAAGAGCCTAAAAGTCCATCAACGGATGAATGCATTGATCAAGAAGATGTGGTATATATATACAATGGAATACTACATGGCAATGAGAAAGAATAAAATCTGGCCATTTGTAGCAAAATGAATGGACCTTGAGGGTGTCATGCTAAGCAAAATAAGTCAGGCAGAGAAGGAAAGATACCATATGTTTTCACTTATAGGTCTAACTGGAGAAACCTAACAGGGGACCTTCCCTTCCATGGGAAGGGAAAGTGGGCAGAAAAATTAGGGAGTGGGAGGGAGGCAAATCATGAGAGACTCTTGAATACTGAAAATAAACTGAGGGTGAAGAGGGAGGGGGAAGGGGGAAGGGGGGTGATGGTTATGGAGGGGCACTGTGGGAAAGAGCACTGGGAGTTATATGGAAACAAACTTGGCAATAAAATATAAAAAAATAAAAAAAATAAATAGTGGAGTTAATTATGGTCTTGATATGGGGGCGGTGGGGAGAATGAATATAACCTTCAGAAAGGGAATCAGAAATATTGAGTATATGAATATGTTCCATAGTATATGAATATGTTGTGAACATTAGACAAGTACAAAGCACCTGACCTGGCTATTAATTATTTAAAAAAAATTTTTTTGGAATACTACTTTACCTATACAACCCCTCTTAACTCTCCAAGGTTGTGGAGTTGCTCAAGGAAATTATTATATTTTTTAATGTAATTATGGACTTTATAAAGGAAGCTCTTGATGTTTATATTCAGTGTCTTGCCTTCTAGTTTATTGTTCTTACTATTTGGTTACCCTTTTTCCTTAGCTCAGGGACTTATCCCTATGTTATACTCTGCCGGGAGCCAAAGAAAGAGTTAAAGAACTCTGGTGGAAAAGTTAAAACAGTATTGACTAACTCTGGTGGAATGTTACAGCTAAATAAGCAGCAAGCAGGTTGTAAATAGCTGTTAGTTCCTGAAGAGTTGTAAATACCTGTTGGTCCCAGGAAGATTACCATCTGTCAACATTTGTTAACAGGTCCCTGATACTGTGTGCCTTCCCCCACATTCTTTCCCCCTTTCCCACTTTTTTTCTTTCCCCTGGTTGTGTATATAAACAACCCCCTTTTGAATAAACGTTGGAGCTTGATCAGATCTCTGTCTTGCTCCCATTCTTTGTGTCTCTTGTCCTATCCATTCACCCGTTCCCTCCTCCAAGGTCCCTGTTGAAGGACCCCGCGGGCCGGGGCAATACTCATCTATTTTAATCTACTCCTGAATATACTAATTCATGAACAATTGGCATAAAGTGGAAATTTACAGAAGAGTAAAAATGGCCAAAAATATAAAGCATTAAAAGATGTTCAACCTTATAGGTTATTAGGTAAATGAAAAAATAAAAAAGACTAGATGTGCCTTTTTGTAACCCATCAGCTGGATAAGAAGCTTGAGCTTTCTAATGTTAGCAAGGATGGCATAAAATTGACATTTTCTGTCACTTTTGGGCATCAAACACTGATATTTTGCTAACCGACACCCACCTATCACTTTCTGTTGTCTATTTCAATATAGAGACTAGGAATGTAAATTCTCATTTCCCAGCATTCTTTGCAGCTGTTGTGATCATATAACACAGTCTATTCAATAAATATATTTAAAAGTCTGCTGTGGAGGTATATTAATATTTTTACATTGTAGTACTTGTTTTGCTTGTTGGTGGTGTTTGCTTATTTAATACATTCCGTCAAGGACAGAAATTACATGATGGTTTTTTTTTGGTTTTTTGTTGTTTTCTTTTCCCCCCAAGAAGTGTGTCTTGGGTTTTTCCCTTATTATTTTCATTACTTTTTTTTCCCTCTTCTTTTTTTGGTGGTGGGGGTGGTTATGTTTAAATGAAGTTGCTTTTACAACACCAAAGACTTAATCATCCATTTCCTATATAAAAGGTAGCTACTTTTTTGCATGGACCTCAAGTATATTGTAGTATAGAGGTGGAATTTAAGGAAAGGTATTAAACAGGCTGTGTTTTAGCTTATGGGCAAGTAATAAATTGTATCATGTATCTTGAATGTATCATAGATAAGCTGCTATAGTACAATTGCCACTTCAGATAGCTGTGAAATTAGGTGATTAACTAGTTGTTACTTAACCTTCTAATTTCTGTATAAGTCTAATTACATGAAATAGAAGTTGGGGTTCTGATTTTTTACTTTGCTTATCCATTTGGAGTGTCATTGTAACTACTGTATTGTAAATA